>NC_060275.1:61344403-61429427 GCF_021613505.1 Equus quagga | reverse complement strand
GCCCCCCCCCCCCCCCCCCCCCCCCCCACCGCACCAAAGGACAAGAGAACCTCTGCATGGCAACCAATATTGCCTCTTATTTTCAGAGGAATTGTGAGCATGTGAGTCAAAAGACTTTCGTAGCTATCCTCACACAAAGGGGGAAGTTGCTGTCTAGACATAGACTATAATTGCTATTATTATTTAAAGTCACTGACACGCCTGAATTACAGGAAGGAGCAAAAGGGCTCATATATGCCAAAAGCCCTATTATGGTCCCCAGCAAGCCCTCCTCTGTTTGATGTGGCATCTGTTCCAGGCTTTGTGGGGGGTGCTGGTATAAGAGGCTGCCAGAATCTCTAAGAAGTCTGTGGTTGATGGAACCCATAGGCAGTATTTCTTTAGGAAGCTTTTTTTCTAAAGTGCTCTCAATTTAGTTTACTCTAAGGTTGATTAAAATCTTGAAAGGCCTATGCAAGGCAGCATGCTGTGCTGACAGGAACAAAGAACTTGTCAGTAGTTCACTACATTCGTGCAATTGTCAACAGATCCCGCATAATGTCCCTCCTTTTATATTTTAAGAAGTACAACATATGACTCCTACTTAGATCTACATCAGTCTAAGCACAATATTTGGAAAACAACCATAAGGTTGTGGCAGTGTATATAAACATTGCAAACTGTTTTAAAAATAATTTGGCTCCCAACATTTTCTGTTTAGCCACCTTTAATCCTGTTTACCAACATATTTGCTCTTCCTACTCACATCCATCTGCTTTTACTGCTTCTCTCAACTCCAAAAAGGCCTTCCTTCATGGTGGTCTTGAGGATTTGGACGTAGGTCTATGAGACCCCAGGGCGGAGTTGTTCTCCATCCCACCACTTGATTCATTTCAACCATGGCATCCCTTCCTCGGCCACAGCTACAACCTGCTGATTCCCACATGCAGGGGAGGCCATCCTCATCTTCCCAGGACCAGTGCAAATCTAAAAAGATGTATAAATTAATCTTTGGGGGCGACACACTAACCATACTCTTGCCGAGGTGCTCTTGTTCTGATACAGTCTTGGCCAGGGCCCCAGGGCTCTCCTTGTGCTTCCCACTCTTACACTTAGATATCACCACCTGGTAATGAGCCTCAGCCCCTCCGACTCCTGAAAGGAGTTTTACTTTCCCTGTTTCATTTCTAGGGCCTAAGTCGCTAACTCTTTCCTGAACCCCAGCTGGGTAGCTGGGACTGATCCCTCACCACATCTGCCTGATGCCATTGACTGTCTTGCCTTGCTGTCTTGAGGATTACGCACCTTGTATCCCACTGTTACTGTTCTTCTCGGCCTCTTGGGACCTCTTGCTATGTTAAATATGTCATCCCAAAACCACATCCTCTCAGCTGGGCCCCATTTGCTTTGACTGCCACCAATATTGCAGCTACTCCATGGATGCATGCTAGCTAGCCTCCTATCCCGGTGATTTTCTTGGTAGCACCTGGAACTGAGTCTGTCCCTTTGGTCCTTGGCCTTGGCCTTCTCATTTGGCTTTACGTAACTTCTCATGCCTCGTCCATTCCAGAGGTATGACACTTTTGCTAAGGGTGTTTCTTTCACTTAGAATGCCTTCTCTCACCTACACACTTCCATCCTTTAAATCTCAGCTCAAAATTCACCTCTTCTGGGAGTATTTCTTGCTCACTTCAGTCTTCACAACTCTCGAATGTTGTTGAATGGATAGGACAGCAGTTTGGGTCAGACCAAGGGTAGCCAGAATGCACTGAAGGCAAAGGAGGAAGCTGAGGCCGGTGGGTGAGTGCTATATGAGGGAGCTGACAAGACCTAGGTAGATGGACAGAACTCTAGTCCATGAAGGAAGGGAAGAGCAAAGTAGGCCCCCTTCGAGGGTCTTGGAGTAACAGATGTAAAACCAAGGGACTCAGTTACTGGAAAGAAGGCTACAAGGTTCCATCTAGCCCTTTGCAAGAAACCAGTCATAGAAACCAAGATCAGATCAGAAAAGGATCAATACCGTCACTAAGTTAACTCTGAACCTCTTGAGTTCGTAACCAAGGCCCTCCTATACTACGTCATCCGTAAGAGGTGGTGTTTGTCCTAGGAACTGAGAAGGTGGATATCTGAATGTTGTGCTTGGTTTCTGCTCCTGCCGTGCTGTAAACTAGCATTTCCCACACTGTAGTTTAAAGATCAGTGACTTCATGAGATGCTATATGTGTTCTAAGTTAACTGATTTCCATGGTGGAAAGATGTTTGGAACATGCTGCACGCTCAACAGATGCCTGGTGTTTGACTAGACTCCCTGCCTGATTCTGATAATATCGTGCCACTTAAGGTGCCTCCTAAAGATGAGGTTCCTTAGAGTCTATGCATTAATAGTTTCTAGAATCTGGAATTCCATTCACATTCATGTTTCAGATATCAATTTATGCCCAAAACTGTTATAAAAATTTTAAATTTAAATTTCTTCCTTTGATTTCCAATTTAAAATGGTAAGTATTTATTCTGTTTATGAGAGTGTAAATTGTCACCACTACTCTCGAGAGCAATTTGACAGTATCTAGTGAAGTTGAAAATGCCAGTAACCAATCGCTATGGACTGAATTTTGTTCCCCTCTCCCCTGACCCGCCCTTAAATTCATGTGTGGAATCTCTAATCCCAACGAGACTGTATCTGGAGATAGGGTCTTTAGGAGGTAATGAAGGATAAATGAGGTCATAAGAGCAGGGCCCTAATCCTATAGTACTGTGGCCTTGTAAGAAAAGAAAGTGAGATCTCTCTCTCTCTGCCATGTGAGAACGCAGCAAGAAGGTGGCCAACAGCAAGTCAGAAAGAGGGCTCTCACCAGAAAACAGCCATGTTGGCATCCTGATCTCGGACTTCCAGCCTCCAGGACTGTGAGAAAATAAATTTCTGCTGTTTGAGCCCCACCTCATCTGTAGTATTTTGTAATGGCAGCCCAAGCAGACTAAGACACCTATAATTTAGAAATTCAGAAATTCAACTTCTAGGTATGTGGACAAGAAGACCCTTGAATATGAGTCCAAGGAGTCATGTGCAACAAAAATGAAAACCCACCTAACTATTCATAAATAGAGGAATAAAGAATAAATTGTCTTATACTGATACAGTGGACTCCTATAAAGCAGTTAAAAATAAGTAGCTAGTCTACTAATCTGCAGGTGTCATGTAACCACATCTCAACATTATAATGTCGAGTGAAAAAGTCAAGTTGCATATTGATATGTCAACTATGAGAGCATTTCTATAAACGTTAAAAATACAAAGCATTTTAATTACGTAAGTATGCCTATGCGGTGAAAATGTAAAAATGTGGCAGAAAGGATATTCACCAGCTTCCAGACAGTGATTCACTCTGAGATGGGAGGGAAATGAGAAAGATGAGGGGTTAAAAAAGGGCTCAGTGGTATTCGTATTTTGTTTATTTTTTGCAGGTGGATTAATCCAGCCCTATTTCCTCCCATTTACTCATGAGCTCAGTCCAGTCTGTTTTGCCCTGACCATGACTCGGAAACATCTTTCGTCAACAACTTCCATATTGCCACTTCTCCATCCACATTTTGCTTGACTTCAGCAGGATCAACCCTCCCTTCTTCCGATATCATTCTGTCACCTGACTTCTGATGTCACTTGACTCCTTTTCAGGTTTCTGTCTTAGCTCCTCCTCAGCCAATAGTAGAATGTCCATCAATCATTCTGGGTTTCTTCTACTTTACCTACCATCTCTCTCCAGGTATTCTCATGCCATCTATATGTTAATGACTCCCAAATTCATCTCTCTTTCCTTGAGCTCTTCATTCATATCTAACTCTCAACTTGATGTTTTGACTTGGATGTCTAATAAGCTTCTCAAACTTAATATATTCTGAACTGAACTTCACAATCTCCTCCCACCCCCAAACATATTTGTCTCCTGGTCTTCTTTGTCTCATAAGTAGTCATGTGCCCATTCCATTCCTTGAGCCAATATTCTAGGAGTCATACTCAATTCGTCTCTTCAACTCACTCCACGAATTCATCACCAACTCTGGTTGGCACCACCTTGACTTTCCCCCATGTCTACCATTTCTTGTCTGGATTAATGCACTACTCAATCCTCCACTGGTTATCTCTGCTTTCACTCTTGCCCACCATTTTCCACAACCAGACCAAGGGATCTTTTTTCTTTATGCGTGTTTCTAGATTTAAATATTTCATAATAACATTTTGTAATGTAAAATCAACAGCAGCTCAAAACTCCAAATCTATACCCATATACCCACAATGCAGCGCAAGAAATAGAATATTGCAGACTAGTGAAAGCTGTTGGGCAGCCCTGCCTCACTATTCCCCCTCTCCTCTCCATCAAAGGGGAGCATTAAACTGAATTTTGTGTTTGTCATTCACATGTATTTCTACATATTTTTATCCTTGTGTTTGGTTTTCTAAAAAATATGTTGTTTCTGTATGTTTTTAAACTTCACTTATGAGTATAATGCTTAGTATTTCTAAGAAAATACGTAGTCTTTCTACAATTCTCTTTCACTCCACAGTATATTTGTGAGATTAATCTATTTTGATACCTATGACTCTTATTCATTCATTTTTAACTGTTGTTTAGTATTCCAAATACATAAAATAATTTATAGATTTTCCTGTTGATATTTAGTTTGTTTCTTTTTCATTATTACAAACAATGCTACTTGCTGCTGTAGACTGAATGTGTCCCCAAAATTCATATGTTGAAACCTAAGCCCCAATGTGCTGCTATTTTCAGGTGGAGACTTTAGGAGGTGATTAGGTCGTGAGGGTGGAGCCATCATGCATGAGATTAGTGCCCTCATAAAGGAGGTCCCAGAGAGCTCCCTTGCCCCCTCTGCCTTGTGAGGACCCAGCAAGAAGGCAGCAGTCTGAAACCTGGAAGAGGGATATCCTCAGAACCTGACCATACCGGCACTCCAATCTCTGACTTCCAGCTTCCAGAACTGTGAGAATTAAATGTCTATTGTTTACAAGCCAGATAGCCTATGATACTTTTATAGCAGCCTGCACAGACTGAGACAGCTACTGTGAACATATTTGAGATATTCCCTTGCATACATGTGCAAGAATTTATCTAAGGTATATATTCTGTGGTGAAATTTCTGGGTTGAAGAGAATGAGAATCTTCAACTTTTTTTGATATTTCCAACCATTCTCCAAACTGTTTTTTACCAATTTATTGTCCTCCATCAATATGTGAGCTCCTATTGCTCTAGATCCTTTCCTAAACTTTATATTGCAAGTCTAGTGGTTTTTACCAATCTGATGGCTGTGAAATAGTATCTCGTGTCTTCTAAAATCTGAACACCAGTCATAGTGAGCATCTTTTACATGCTTATTGACTTCTGTTTTCCTATTCATATCTTCAGCCTATTTTTCTATTGACTTTTTTCCTTCTTAATGATTTATAGGAAAAATGTTTAGACATTCTTGATATTAATCATTGATTGGTTTTATGGTTGTTGCTTCACTTTTTAAATCATGTTTTTTGATAATAGAACTTTTGATTTTAATGCAACAAGATTTATAAATCTTCTCCTTTATGATTTGCTTTTCATGCCTTGTTTAAGAAATCCTGCCCCACCTCGGTCTTTCAGCAATGTCGATAGACCACCTTTGCGTCCTGCTCAAAATCCTCCAGTGACCACCTTTGCCCTGAGTATGAAATCCAGTTTCCTTCCTTGCCTACTTCTCTGACCTGGCCACCCACACTGCTCCCTAGCTGCCTCCAGCCACCCCCTCTTCCTTCCTCAAGTCCTCCAAGCTCGAGCTCGCGCTGGCTCTCAGGGCTTGGCACTTCCTGCCGCCCTCACGGATCTCTGCCTGCCGGGGCACATGGCTGGTTTCTTCCTGTCCCTCAGGTCTCAGCTCAGAGATCCCTCAGGGAGATCTCATTTGACCCTAGTATCTAATGCTTCTCCCCTCATCCTTTTCTAGAACATAACTCCCACTCCATTCCTGTTGGCACTGCTGCTACACGACGTCATTGTGTGTGTTTGTCTACTTGGTGTGTTGTCTGTCTCCTCCACTGGTATGTGGGCGTCTGTGAAGCAGGCGCCTTTGCCCTCTGCTCCTCCGTACCTCCAGTTGTGGAGCGGTGTCTAACACACCCAACACACTGAATAACTGTCTGTCAAATGAGCAAATAAGCCGAGAACACATTTGAGGAAATCTTACTAACATGATGGAAAGCAAAGCAGCGATGTGTAAAGGTGACAGATGATAAATGTGAGGTACTGACCAAGAGACCCAAGATACGCGTCATTCTTATTTCTGAAGAAAATACCAAGGTAAATCGAATGAAAACAAAGATACAATGGGTTTATTTTAAGTGTTTCTGAATAAAAGCAAGAGTTTAGTCTTTCTCCACCCTAGTCTTTCGTAACACAGCTGCCACAGCTGCTGCTCTGTCACAGCGTAAGTCAGATTACGTCTCTTCTGTGCTGGAAACTCTGCAATGGCTCCCATGTCACCCACATAAAAAGCCAAAGACCCCACAGTGGTCCAGGGCTGCCGGACCTAGCCCCCCAGCACTCTCCAGCCTCCTCTCTCTCTCTCTGTGCAGCCGCCACCCCACCTCCCTGCTGCTTCCCCTCAGCTCCTGCCACCCCTCTGCTAGGCCCTCCATCCTCCAGGATAACCATGCCCTCTCACCCTCACCTCCATCAACCCTTTGCTCAAACGTCGCTTCCAAGCCAGGCCCACCCAAACCAATCCATGTGAAATTACAGCACATCTCTATCCTGCAGGCCCTCTACCCCTTGCAGAGCACTCACCACCTTTCACAACACTATATAATCTACTCTTTATATTATGCTTATATAATGTATTATATAATATAATAACTGACCGTCTCCCTCCATGAGAATATAATCTTCATAAAGGCAAGCCTTTTTGTCCGTTTTGTTCACTGACATATCCACAGCGACTAGAATAGTGCCTGGAACATGGGAGAAACTTAATAGAAATTTGTTGAATGAATGAATTCTTTAAACACATCTGTGTCCTTGGAAAAAGTGATACAAATGGTCAACACCAGGACACATTTGGTAAATTTACAGAACCTCAATTTCAAAAAAAAATATCCCATGGGGATCTAGAAAGAAGAAGAAAATACCTTATGGGGTGAACAGGGAGGATGGGGGGGGGAACTAGGCTGCAACGCCTTTTCCTCGAGCATCAGTGCCAGTCTGAAATGTGCAACGCCTGCGATATTCTGAAGGAGAGAGAGGGCGACATAAGTGTTGTATAAGAAGCCAGGTTGTTCTTTGGGTATAAAAGCAATAGACGGTCTCAATCAGGCAAGAACCCAAAGGAACTAGAGCTCTCCAGGCACCACTTTCTAGGTCTGCTGGGAACTGCCCGTAGGAAGGAGAGACCACATGGTTTGCTGTGTGCTGTCTCTGTTCCCCTGGAGCAGTTACAGCATCACTTCAGCCCTGGAGCACGGTGTTGTCATTTATTGTCATAGCAATTACTATGGGCCAGGCTTTTCACCTCCTACCCAATGAAAACCTCACACCCTCGTTTATAAGATCGCCCCTTTTTATACACGAGAAATCTGAAGCAAAGCAAGGTTAAGGTACTCCCTGGAGCACACAGTGGCAGAACCAGGATTCAAACCCAGGTCTGCCTGGCAGCAAGGCTTGCACTACATGGCATTACAAAAATTAACCTGGTACTTATCAAACTACTGGGTGAACAGTACCTACCGGCCTTCTCATAAAGCTGAGACAAAATAAGAAATGAGAGAATAAAATGGTGGTTACCAGAGGCTGGGTGGTGGGGTATTGGGGAGATGCCGTATAAGGGTACAAACTGGGAACTAGGAGATAAATAAGTCCTGGAGAGCTAACGCACAGCATAGTGAGGGTGGTCAACAATACTGTGTTATCAACTTCAAAGTTGCCAAGAGATTAGGTCTTAATTGTTCCCACCACAAAAAAGAAACAACTCTGTGACATGACAGAGGTGTTAGCTAAAACTATGGTGGTATTCACACTGCCATATATAAACGTGGAAAATTAACACGTTGTACACCTCAAACTTACACAATGTTATATGTCAATTATATTTCAATATGAAAAGAAGAAATAAGAGGAAAGGCTCTTAAAAGTCTATGATAACCTGTGCAACTCTTACTCAAAAAGGGAGAGCAGTAGGAACTGTGACTGGATTCGAGCTGTCTGGACGCTGAGGCCTCCGGTGCCCCTGCCCCTGTCCCTGCAGAGTGCGGTCAGCAGCGGGGGCTTGAACCGGGAAGGCCTGAGCTTGAGTCTTATGTTTATTTAATCCATCGTTTTGCTTACGCAAAAATTTCTTGTTAGAAGACAGCAATAATTTGTTTCAACCTATTCTTATGACTGGCTCCATTTACTTTGTGTAGAATTATTTATTTACATAGTTTCTGTTGCTACTTTATAAAGAAATATTGCATCTTTTAAGAAATGGTTGGAAGCTCAGACAACAAAACATTAAGAGAATAAAAAAATAGCAGAAACGAAACAGAAGTAATTAGACTTGAATCTGACATCAATTTCTATAGCTAACACGATATATTATGCGAGAGAGGGATGGTTTTTCACTTACATTAATATTTATGATCATTATGAAAAATCGCATAATCATATTTAGGGAAATCCTTGGTTTAAGCCAGTGCATAAGAAGCTTTGTACTTGAACTGTATGACAACGGTCTGTTTCTGAGCAAGAAATTTTTTTGCATAAGAAAGAATATTTTTGAAAAAATAATAAAATGTTACAAGCATTATTCTTTTTTATTTTAGAATTATATATTTTCAAATAAAGAATGCAATATCTGCTACTGTTCCAAATAGTGCCTTTATTCCTGTATCACCAGCGTATCCTTTTGGGAGTTAAAATTTCAGAAGTTACTGGAATGCTCTGGAGCAACTTGTACTGTTGCCTTTTAAACACATTCTGTCATTGAGTAAGACACTGTAGGATCTGGTTTATTTTTGCTTTCCTTAACTGGACCTGTATTGTGAAATGAGGTTTGTGTTTTGTTACCTCTTATGATTGCATTCTTTTTAAATTTTAAAATTTTAAGCTTATAGATTGTATTATAAGCAGCATAACTAAAACGAGGTAAGATATTATTACTCGAGGGCACTGTGATTCCTCAGCTGGGGAAATCCACACCTCCTCCCTGAGAAAGGAGCCGGGAAGCAAACACACAGCTGAGCCTGAATCCGTCACCAGAGAGGCCATTGTGGCCCCCAGCCTGATGCCCACATCCCCGCTCCCCAGGTACAGCCATCAGGAACGGTGCAGCAGAAGCGGCCGTTCTGGAAGGCTTAGAGGGCTGCAGGTGCCAGGACCCCATGACCACTGCCGGCATGGGCCACATAGGGTGTCTCACCCACATGCCTCAACCTTTCCTGTTCCCCATCATCCCTGCCTGAAGCCTTCACAAACTCATGCTCAGAGCCACGCTCTAGACAAACACAATTTGTGGATCTTCCTCTCTCTGCCAGACCAATAGAATCATCCAGCCTCAACAGGGGCCCAGAATCAGAGCAGAAAGAAGCTGAGTTTGCTGCCCACTTCTTGGTGCCCTGGAGCTGCAGTGTCTGATAAAGCAGCCACTGGCCACTGCGGCTTTTGAAATTTAAAGTAATTAAATATAAATAAAATTTAAAACTCAGTTCCTCAGTTTCACTGTTCCACAGACCCAATAGTCGCATGTGGCTAATGACTACAACATTGGACGGCACCGGGTATGGAAGATCTCTACCACCGCAGAGAGTTCTCCTGGACAGCACTGCCCTGGAAAACATCGTATTTCCTGCAGCTGATGCTTCTGAGCGAGGAGTTCTGTGAGATCAGTCTGAATGGAAGAATGCCCTATCTTGTTCTGACTCTGTTGTCAACCTGCCATGGATGGGGGAAGTCATCTCCCTACATGTGGGGGCTTCCTGGAACCCAGTTTTGGTCTGTGATGGAAGAATGGCAGGCCTCCCATAGCCCACAGGTCCTAGATTACTCTTCTCTGCTTTGGGCTTTTGTAGAATTTTTTTAAGGAATTTTGGTTTTGCATCATGTTTTCTACTTATGTAAAGACAGCCATATAAAATTCAGTATTGCATTTGTTTTAGGGATTTTTTTGAACATTCCAAAAATCATATTACATAGTTTTATCTTTATGAGATGCAATGGAGAGATTTCTCTCAGGTCCCAGGGCCAGGACAAAATGTGCTCCTCATAAGCAACTAGTGGGCATTTAGGTTTTTAAAAAATGTGAATATCGTAACTAATTTCGTTTTCCTCTTTGTTTTCACTGCAAGGAGGCTCAGAGCAATAACATTAGAAGCAGTTAGACTGAATCTTATGATATTCATTTCTCTTTCCTAACAATGTCTCTAATAAAAGCTTTTGGGAAGTCATCAAAATATGTTTGGGAATGGATTGGAATTGGAATAAATTATCTTATTAATTGAGGAAAATGTATGTTCAGAATCCCCAACCCTTCAAATACATCATAAAAATGCATAACCTAAAATCCATGCAAAGATAATCCATTTACTGGGGAGAAATCCTTACAAAGATGTGTTCTTGGGGCCAGCCCAGTGACATAGTGGTTAAATTCACACACTCTGCTTTGGCAGCCTGGGGTTTGCGGGTTCGGATCTTGGGCGTGGACCTAGCACCACTGTCAAGCCATGCTGTGGCAGCATCCCACGTAAAGTAGAGAAGGATTGGCACAGATGTTAGCTCAGTGACAATCTTCCTCAAGTAAAAAGAAGAAGATTGGCAACAAATGTTAGGTCAGGGCCAATCTTCCTCGCACACACACACAAAAGATGTGTTTTAAACAGACTTGACCTTAGATTTGGAATTTGGTAGACACATAATCCTGGAGTGTATGGTAAAAGAGTAAAAGAAATTAGTGTGCTTGGTGTTATAAACTCAGATGTCCTAAAAACTGAGAAATGAAAATACATTGCTTTGTTTTTAAGCAGTTTTTATTGCTGTTTTTTTAAAAAACATTGAGAGTTTCTAAAACTGTCACGTTAACAGAGTTCTCACCATCCCCACATTAAGCATGATCTCTATAAATGAAAACCACATCTTGACTGAAGAATAAATTAGTAAAAGTAAAAACATCTCACCCCTCAAAACACTTCCATTCTCTTTTTCTTTGTTTTCATCATTGTCAAAACGTACTTTTTTGAAAAAGGATGTTTTTCAAATAAAAAAGTGTTCCAGAAGACTATAGATAAGACAACTTTCCACTCAGAATTATATTGTCATGGTATTGGGCTTAACGAAGAAGGACACTAAATGTTTTGGGATCAAAATTTGAAGATCCAGAATAGAGTGTACCTGTGTACAGTACGTAAGAATTACTTGGAAATTACTGAATTTGTGCTTAGTTGAAGTGGCAGAGGCCAAAAAGTGTCTCCTAAATGAAGGCAATGCTGGAGATCCCTCACACGTGCAGGTGTGCGGTAATCATATAACACGGGCTGTCCTCATCCCCACCACACGGAAAACAGCACGAGTGTTCTTTCATCAAACAGCTGAGAGTCTCTTCCTTTCACATGTGAACAAAAATGAATGATCAGTAATATATCGACGTCTTCCAGTCATTTTGCCAAGTAAAGGGCACAATAAAGAGGATTACGTAAATAATAATGAACGACGTTTATTGAGGATTTAGTAAGTGCTGTGCCCTCTGACCAACATTCTAGGCAGATTCGCTTACTCACGAACATGGCTGCGCTCCTGCATCTGTTACCGTCAGATAACAGGGGAAACTTGGGGGCTTCCAGGATTCGCACCTCAGTCACTGGTGGACTCCAAGCAGAGACTAACAGCTGTGACTCCGTCAGTCCTCTGCAGAGCGAAGATGCCCTACTGCAAGTTCATGAGGGACCTGAGGGGCCCAGATCTCACCCACCCTGCACTGCGAGAGCCCTTCTGAGCGCCTTCCGCACCGCCTCGAACGGGGGACAGTGAGCAGAGCACACACCCTGACCCGGGCGCCAGCCCTCGGGAACCAGGAGAAAGAAGCTGCTTGGCTTCTTACCACCTAAAGTCGAGCTTCCTCATCTTGCCTCTCCCTGAAGAGAGAACAAACACGCTTTCACTTACATATGATTAATTTGCTATAGTGTATTTACTAATAATCATTCCAATTATTCAAGTATTCTGATGCCAGATAGTTGTGACCCTCGGTCGGCTCAGCTCTTCTGTCTCTCTGCTTCCAATTCTACTAAACAAGGACAGATAAAAGGCTTTCTTTATCAAAGTTCCCTAGTATTTGATGATGAGCGAAACAAACAAATGCTGAGCTTCTGCTTTTGTATTCAGCTTGAAAGGACAGGCGTTTTCCAGTGAAGCGTCTATCCACATTGAAAGAGCTAAGCCAAATCCAGCTTCCATACAAAATAGTTAAGAAATCATATTTGGGGCCAATATTTTAACATTTACAAATAATTAAATACTAAGAGCTGACTACACATCTCTCCGCAGATTTCAGTCACTTCGTCTTAGAAGATGTCTTAGTTATCCACACAATGAACATATGTGGACGCATCCCCCTTCCTAGGTTGAGTAAAAGTGCTTGTGGTGGAGGAAGGAAGGGTCGGAACCTTCCGCTACTTCAGTGTCTGGGAACTAGAGCATCTCGGCATGAAGGCTTGAGGCTCTGTGGGCTGCCCAACACTGCATCTCTGCCCCAGGGATGTGGTTGACAGGATGGGACCGCCTCCTTGAGGAGGGAGGGTGTCCCACTGGGCTTGCCCAAGCCCTCGGTGCTGGTGGCTGCCGCCTACCATATGAAGGCCCTGGCCAGCCTGCAGGACAGCTGGGTGGGCAGCCTGGAGCAGCTATAATTCAAGCTGTTCTATGATATTTTTTAGCTCTCTTGAGATCCTCCCCTACCATATTTAGACTTTGGCTTTTATAACTTATTTCATGTGAAAGTAAGTGACTGCCTGGATTTTGGTCTCAGATTACAGTTGCTGTTTATAAGTCTTATTTATCCAATATTGCTTGTAAAAAATATATATAGCTTGTTTATATACATTTATTTGATTAACACTTGTTGGGCTCCCTCTACATCTGTTGCTTTAGCATTTCCTCCTGAACATGAAGGAAAATAGTGTTCCCTGGGCTCCCCTTCTTTCTCTTGCTCTGGTCCAAAGGGGAAAATAACTTGGCTCTACTTGACCAGCTTCTGACCACTGGGGATTGCTGATAAAATTTCCTGTCCCGTTACCAGCCTCCTGCCTCCCACCCTCACCCTACACCTGGTTGCTTGAAGACAAGTGTATTGACAAACATGCGTTGGACTTTTCATGCATTTTGACTTTGTGAAAACTGGCAGGTTTCCCATAGAGCAGGCATGATTGAACAATGAGCCAACGTAAACAAAACACACTTCCAAGGGGCGCTGATCTGGTTCCGAGAGGCCTTCTCAGAGGAGCTGCTGTGGAAGGGCCCTCAGCAGACTAGGATGGCTCTTGCCAAGCAAACAGACAGATCAAAAGTGAAATGATCAAACAGAGCCTTAACAAAGACATTGCGCTGGAGTGTGGTGGAGTGTGAATTGTGGAAGCTCTGCTTATGTTTCAGCTCCTTGGGGAGTCAGGTACAAAGGCAAATTTTATTGCAGTAATGAAAAAAGCCATTGATTTACATGGTTCTGGAAATGCATCTAGCAAGATGAAAGAACACAAACGAAACAAGAACTAACGTGCTCTCCTCCTGTCTCCTCCTTCCCCCTCCCTTTATGAGTGTGGGTTTGGGAGAAAATGTGATTTGTGGATGAGGCAGAGAGCAGAGGCAAACCTCAGATGCCACCCGGTCCCACCCCATGGAATCGTCCTGCTAGTCATCGCTGTGGGCAGAGTGGCAGGAGGAAGGCCTCTTGCCAACTCTAGCCATCCTCACTCTGGTCTTATTCTACATTTTTGACAATTACTTAGATAAAGACATAAAATGCATGGGGAGTGCAAATTTGTCTTTTTATCCCTGCCTGGAATCTGAACCTCCTTCTTGTGTCTGGGGAATTGCTTACATAACAAGCCCTGATGGGAGGGAGAGCTCACTTCCAAAAGTAGATCCTGAAAGTACCAGATACTTGCATTCCCACCCTCCCTTGCATCTAGAGTGTGGGTGGGTGACCTAGGCCAGACACCCAGGTTCACACACCCCCAACTTTGAAACAGAGGAGAAGTGACGGGGGCAAATGCCTTCTGGTGGTAGGAGACGGGCTGCAGCAGCAGCTTCAGGCTTCCGGGCAGCACTGGAACACTACAGAGCCTGTGTCCATGGTCCAGAGCCAGACGCCTGGCAGGCTATGCCATCCAGGCACGAGGGACAGTGACGTCCTCCACAGTGGAGTTTTGTAGACTGGCTTGTGATAGCATCTTTTCTGCAGCTCAGGCTGCCCTCTCCCTGCCGTAGCCCACAGTTCTGGGGCCTTCCCAGTAAACCTATGAACCACCCCAACTCTTTGCAACCAATTACTTCTCTACTTGCATCAGCCAGAGCTGATTCCATTTCTTGCAACTAAGAACATTGACTGGTGGCATGCTTTTCAAATCTGCCAAAGGCATAAAGCTGGAAGGAAAGCACTCTGCTGGATGACAGAATTGAGATGAAAAAGATCGCCAGGACTAGAACCTAATAAGATGATATCAAACAGGGATAAACATGTATGCCTAAAGTTGGGCCCAAGAGCCAACTCCATGAGATCTTACTTGAGCAATACTTCTCCAGCCTGAGTTTTTAAAATAGAGACACTTTTAAGAAACAAAGAGACCCCCTCAGGGTTGACTTTAATTTTTTTATCACATTGCTACTCAAATATAAAGAAACATAAAATTAAGTATAAACTCCTTATGATCATGGCTCGTTTACAGTTATAAAACCAAAACAAATTTACAAATTAATTACAAGCAGAGCTACAAAAGCAATAACATTCAAATTAACATCATTAATTTAATGTGAGAGATGATGATGTTTTACTGAAACTGGATCATTGCTCACCACATGGCTCTGGCACCAACTGCTGAGGCACAGGGGGTTTCTACATGGGGGCGCCTGTCTGCAGTCCCCTAAGCTAGGAATCCACTGTGCCCTGGGTACCCTCACATCCATCACATTTCGGCTCCCCCAAAATTTTCAACAAGGGGTAGCTGGGCTTCTGTCTTATTGCCCTGACTTGCACTGAAATTCCTTCTCCCCCAAATCAATCCTTCTTTCACTGAACCCTAACACTCTAGGACTGAGCTCACTGACCCAGTATGAAATCTATGTGGACCCCTGGTCAAAGCAACTGAGGCCAGGAGGCAAGATCAAATGGTACCAATATGATGGCTCCCTCAGCATTCACGAGGATGGGGAGGGGAGTTCACAGTACAGTTCTGGACACTCATTTCAGAGAGTAATATGACATGCCTAAGTCATATGTGACCCAAATTTTCTCCTCTGGTGCAAATGCTATGGAAATTCTATGCATGCCCATCAAGGGACATGTATGAGGATGTTCACCGAAGCATTGTCTATGGTGGCAGGGGGTCGGGGGTGACCTGGTTCCCATCACTGGGAAAATGACCCATGCAGATGCACATCATGGTGACCATGCAACAGTTAGAACCAACGGAAGTTCACGTATCAACCTATATGGCCCTAAGAAACACCATAGTAATGAGAATGAGATTTTAAAAACTATTTACATAAATTAAAAATACCTGCAAAAAAATACACATTTTTCAAGAAGGCATGCAAATACAAAGCTACATCTTAAATTTAAATATTTGCCTATAATAGTGAGACAGAAAGGGTAGTGAAGTATGCTGATAAAAGAGACTAAATATAAAGACAGCCAAACTCACTCACTCACAAATGAGAGAAAAGCCTTATATGGACTAACGATAATAATATCCATGAACCTAATGCTTAAGTCAACCCCTGTACCCAAAGCAAAAAAGGAAAAAAAAGGGACAGGGAGGAAGAGAGGAGGAAGACGAAGTGGAAGGAGGGAGGGGGGAAGAAAAGGAGTGCTGGATACTCCAGGTATCTGCCACATGTGCAAATTGTAAACATTCTTTTTAAAATCTTATTTCACATGATGAGAAAGGTATTTTGAAAGTTGCAACCAGAAAATCTGGATTCGAAAGGCATTAGGAATATTGTTTGATACATAGTAAGGAACAGCTCTGCGGACTTCAGCAGTGCCAACCAAAAGCCTGCCTATGTCCCCAAATCTGCATCTTACAAAGTAACCCAGCCATCACTTTGACTTTAACTTAGCCAAATGCAAGTCTACTCAGCATGATTTGAACATAATGAACATGAGGCTATTCTTTATTGCATAATAAGTTTGCACACAGCTTTATCTTTTCAAGCCAGAATAGGCTGTGCTATTTCAGTTACATTTGAGTGAAATACCCTAGTCATGATTCATGAAAACATTTCATTAACTGATTATGGATCTTGTTACTTCAGCGGGGGAACTGAGAAGTGCACTTCTGACCTGAAAATCCTTTGGTAGAGATTGAGTGACATACCAAGTATTACAATTCCCCATCTAATTGCTAGAAAGAGATGCTAAGAAAGTGACATTTCTTTCTAACCAGGCGTCAACCACATATTAAATAAGGAGATGATTTCCATAGTCATCTTGGGATATATGAAAATCCTTTAAGACTTGGCAAATAAGCTTTAAAAATAGTGGCTTTGTGCACACACATGGGAGTCAACATCAGTTGATTCTTAACTCCAAGGCATAAAAATAAGCTTGTTGTGGTTTGGCACTGAATTGAGCTTTCAGCTTAAATTAAACCACAGTAATAGGATACTTATTCTCAATACGCAAATGCATTATATGATATTTCTCAGCTGTACAAAGTCTGGTCCATCCTAGGTAAAGTCAACCAACTTGTGTGAGTAACTTGATCTATTCATGATGTAAACATTTTGCTTCAATAGTATCTAGTGTGCTTTCACATTTTGCAGTCCCCTTGCAGTTCAGTGGAGTCATGTGAGTTTTTGTGGTCAAAAGGCTATGAGTGGGAGCGATGAGCGTCACGTCTATCTGAGGAACTCAGGACCTGGTGTAAGCGCCCCACGCTCCCAGCTCCCCACTGCACTGACCGTGGAGCTCTCCTGTGAGGTGCTGCAGTGTCTATCAGTGGGGTCTCTGAGAGACTTGGAGGGGCAAGCCCCCCACCCACCGGCCCTGGCTAAGTGGCGTGGATGAGAAAGGAACTTCTGCTCTGCTAAGCCACTGAGATCTGTGGGTTACTTGGTCACTGCAGCAAATCTAGTCTACACTGACTAATATTCATATTGAATGACTTAACTAACAACCTAAATTATCACAGCTTATGAGCAACAAATTGAAAACAAATTAAAAGATAATTGGCATTGGAAAGGCAAACAGCAATTTAAAAAAACATACAGAAGAGGGGCCAGCCCAGGGGCGCAGTGGTTAAGGGCACACGTTCCGCTTTGGCGGCCCGGGGTTCGCCGGTTTGGATCCCGGGTGCCGACATGTCACCGGCTTGTCAAACCATGCTGTGGTAGGCGTCCCACATATAGAGTAGAGGAAGATGGGAATGGATGTTAGCTCAGGGCCAGTCTTCCTCAGCAAAAAGAGGAGGATTGGTTGCAGATGTTAGCTCAGAGCTAATCTTCCTCAAAAACATATATATATACAGAAGAAAAATTTCTTGAGGCTATGTCATGTGATTAGGTGAAAAGTGAGAGACACAGAGAGCAAAGACTCTAAATTCAGAGGAAATGTCACTGGGCTGCAGGGCTGGAGTAAGGATTCACTAAAGAAGGTGGGATTTGTGCTAAGCCTTATAATTTAGGTCAAATCTGAAGAAGCTGGAGCAAGAATGTGAGTAAGGATCTTTAATTAAGAACGGGCCTGGGGGGCTGGACCTGTGGGATAGTGGCCAAGTTCAGTGCATTCTGCTTCAGCCACCAGGTTTGTGAGTTCACATCCCAGGCACAGACCTACGCCATTTTTCAGCCATGCTGTGCTGGTGACCCACATATAAAGCAGAGGAAGAGTGGCATAGATGTTAGCTCAGTGAAAATCTTCCTCAGCAAAAAAAACGAAAAACAAAAAACCCCAGAATGGACCTGGAATAGTCCCAAGACAGTGGAAAGAGAAGTTCACTTAGGAGAATAATTAGAAATAAAACTTGACAATATTTTAATACCATATTGTGAAGTCCATTGAAAATCAAGCTAAGGATTTTGTACTTATATTAGGGCAATAGAGAGTGACTTGGCTTTTCAAATATTAGGCTGAATAGAGAAAGAAAGTCTAAATACTTTTCTACTTCAGCTGTAAGTGAAAGTGTTTTTTTGGGCATATTAACAGACCTCAGTGTTCAGAGTAGATTTGAGGAGCAGACTGAGTAGAAGTTGGGGGATAGGCTTCCAGGCAGAAGGTGCACTAGGTTGTGGTAACGACAAGGAAAGGCATGAAAGGCATTATGAAGAAGTTACAGATGTCAGCAACTGAGTAGACGCAGGGAGTAAAGGAGATGGATGTCTACCGAGTCATTCACTCATTTGTTCACCAGCAAATACGTACTAAGTACCGACTGCATGCGAGGCACTAATCTAGGCTCTTGGAACACAGCAGCAAACAAAACAAAGTCACTGCGCTCCTGGAATCCAAATACTAGAGGGGAGAGACAGGCAATAAGCAAATAAGGACGAGAGGTTATGTCAGGTGAAGAAAAAAGAACCAGGTAAGGGCATAAAGAAAGACGGAGGTTGGGGGATTGGGCAGAAGGCCTCACTGATAAAGTCACAGTTGAGCAGAATCTGAATAAGTGAGGAAGCAAACCATGTGCCTGTCCTGGAGGAATATTTAGGAAAGAGAATACATAGACGACCTAACTCTCTTTAGGTAATTACCTTTTTGAATAGGTGTGGCATGTACATGGTGAAAAAATCAAAAGGTCTAAAAGGGTATACACTGGAAAATGTCTCAGTCCCTCCCCAGCCCCCACCCAGCTCTTCTTCCTGGAAGCAACCAATATGAATGAATGAATGAATGAATGGACACAGACACTTTTTCCTTTTTTGCTTACAATACTTTCCTAACAGAATTTTTTAAAAATTGTGCTCATCATCTCCTCCTCTTGAAGGAGGAGGAAGAGGGAAGGAGAAGGCCAGAGCTGAGCAGCTCTTTCCTCTTCCTGGCTCGTGGAGTCTTTGAGACAGGCAGGAGCGATCTCCGGCTGTCCCAGGCACAGCCTGAAACGGGGTGGAGGCTCGCTCCAGCCTGGAGCTTCCCAGACTTTACGGTTTGGGAGATATCACTGGACAGAACTTTCCTCCAAATCTTTCTCCAGACGGGATTCCAGGGCAGCACAGCCAGGGAGGTGAAAGACACGAAGTTCTGAATCCATTGTTCTTTTACTAACCCACGACATGGAGTTTCTTTCTATTGTAAAAATAATAGATGCTCATTAGTGTTTTTTAAAAAGCAGAAAATATATCAAAGTATGAAAGATAAAAATTTTAAATAGTTGTAATTCTACCATTCATATAATTGTTTAATTCCTAAATATTAATATGGTTACCGGGATAATTAAAAGTAAACTAAATTAAACAAGAATGTTAGTATCACATCTAAAAATTACAATACCAAAAGAAGAGTTGAAAATGTCTCAGTTGAAAACAGCCATTATTTTCTGTAATTTCTAACATTTCTTAATAAGCAAGATTTCAATATGATATTTGGATTAACTGAAGTCTCATTTACCCGGGATCTTTTCTTGACCAGGATATAAGCATAGGGAGTGATGAGGGGTGAATTTCAAAGCACATTGCTATGCCCAATAATTTATCACGTGGAGACACTGGCCTCACTGTTTAGTTGCTGGCATTTTAGTTTCCTGTTCTCCTCTGCACAAGTTATGCACAGTCTTTGCTCCTCTTTCCTGTCTTTGTCTCGCCCTCTGTCTGTTCAGCAATCAGAGACTAAGATTGTCACTTCACAGAAGGACGACAAGCTAGTAACACCGTGGTGACACAGGTTCTATTTGAAAATGGTGACTGAGTGTAATGGGGGCTGTTTTTCCAAGCAAGTCAGTCTTATTTTACTGCTAGTACAAATTAATAGCTTAATCAATATAAAATGTTTAAAATATGTCTAATAACAAGCTTGTCTTACATAATTTTGGAGATATATAACTCATTTCTTTATTAAAACTATCTTTTATCCTGGTTTATGTTATATATAATATTTACCTTAAGGTAGTAAAATAATTTAAAATGAAGTATTTTGTTTTTTCTCACAAGTCCAAAATAGTGAGATCTTACTGTTTTACAGTGTTCCAGGAATTTGCCTTTTTTCTTTGTAGTTTTTATATATTTTTTAATTACACAAAAATATGTGTCCGTTATAGAAAAAATAGGAAACATGGCTAAGTTTTAAAACATGTAAAAGATTTGGAGGTCTGAGCTTGAACCATAGGTGAAAAAGGAAGATATTTACAAGAGATATTAAAATTAAATGTGAGTTCATTATCCAGGATTTAGTTAGGTACTTAGAACACACAGATTTTTCACCCACGTTTATTTTATTTTAAAATGATTGCATGCTGACTGTGACTAGCAAAGTTGCTACTAGTTTTTTTCTCTATTAACCAAATGGAAAAGCTGTTGACTAATTCAATCCACAATCTCAACTATATCTAATTAGTCTGAAACAGGTGCTTTTCAATTCCACTTGTAAAATATCCAAGGGAAAAGATTCCCAATTTGCCCAAATAATTCATTACTAAATTTCCTTCCTGCTCTGAATAGCTCTACCATGAAGAAGCTCTTCGTTATGGCTAATTCACATCCCTTAAGGTGTAACTGAACCCCATTTCTTTCTCATGAGATCAGTTGTGTTTGAGTCTATTCCTTGTGACTTTCACTTCTGTCAAAATATATGTCTTGATTTCTAGGCTGTTTTGGCTTTTCCTTGCTTGTAATACACTGGTGCTTATTCGTTTCACATAGACCGTTGTTTGAGTTGTGTACCTGTAACACACAATCCCAAATTCTACTTTCAAACTCACTTTTTAAAGTGGTTATATTGAATGGGGCTACTTTTTTGGTAAAAACTTTGTAAAACCTTGTGAAAATTACATAAGAGGGGGCTGGCCCCGTGGCCGAGTGGTTAAGTTCGCGCGCTCCGCTTTGACGGCTCAGGGTTTCGCAGGTTCAGACCCTGGGCGCGGACATAGCACCACTCATCAAGCCACGCTGAGGTGGCATCCCACATGCCACAACTAGAAGGACCCACAACTAAAAATACATAACTAAGTACCAGGGGGCTTTGGGGAGAAAAAGGAAAAATAAAATCTTTAAAAAAAATTACATAAGAAATGCTCAAACACATTCTTATTGTAAAAGATTAAAAACTATGAAAGTGTATAGAGTAAAACACTAACACTTCCTCTCACTTCTCTCTCCACAGATTTCACATCCAACCCGTTTTCTGTCTACACCTTTGGTCCAGTTCCTAGGCATTCTGTCAATCTGTTTTGCTCTGTTTTGGGTTTTTTTCTCTCAAGACTCAATTAGGCCTTATTTTCTCTGTCTGTATAGCAAACTATTGAATCAAATCATCAGTAGAAAAAAGCTTCTTACATTTTCTTATAGCAGCTGGATACTGGGATCTAGCAGCTGCTGTTTGACCCAGGCCTCTTGACTCATACCATGGTCGTTGTATTCATCCTCTCTCTGGTAATTGAACCAGGACTCACTCAGACAGAAGAGCTTGATCAATATCCTCAGCAAAAACTCACTCTATCCTCACCCCCCAAAAAAGCCTGATTTAGCTTCAATTACCCTTCGTAGACCTATTACATTTAAATGCTCTTTCACAGCATTAAGGGATCCAGTAACTAGCTGAGTGACCTTGGGAACATCACATAACATCAGGGACTTCTTTTTATCATGTATAAATCAAGTAGTCAGATTATACCACTTCTAAATTTCCTTCCTGCTTCTAAATTTTCTTATATCTTTTACTTTCTTCAAATAAAAGGCTAAAAATAACACAATGATATTAGCAAGAATATTCAAAAAGACAAAAAATATTTTCTCTGGGGAATTTTTCACCTTATTTTCCTATTGGAAATATTGATCTGGAGAACTTGACATCAACAACCTAGAAATGATTTATATTCTGGGATCAGGGAGAACCAAGGAGTCTGAACTAAACTATAAAGTCACTTGGGAGAGAAACAGCCCAGGGGAGAAGCTGGATTCCAGTTCGAGAAGAGAAGTAAAAGTTCAAAGTCAAGAAAAACTTTTGAAAAATCAGGTTCCACAGATGAGGCAAGGCCATAAAGTGGAAAGAAAGTCACATTTCAAAAACGACCAGAATAGACAGGATATAGTAATGGGATGAAAGATAGAGCCGTGGTAGACAATATGAGGCTTTTCAAGTTCTGTATTGGTTATCTGTTGCTCAATAACAAATTACCCCAATGTTAGCTGCTAAGGTAACAAAGGTTTACTTCTTTCATACATTTTCTGAGGGTCGAGGAGCTGGGAATGAGTTAGCCGGATGGTCTGGCTTAGAGGGCTCTCGTGAGCTGCAGTCAAGCTGTTGATTGGTGCTACAGTCTCTGAATCCTTGACTACAGGGCTGGAGGATCGACTTTCAAGCTAATTTACATGGTGCTGGCAGGAGGCTTCCCCCCATCATGGGCTTCTCCATAGTGTCGCTTACAACATTACTTCCCAAAGCCAAGTGATCTGAGGGTGAGGGCAAGAAAGAGACCAAAAAGGAAGTAACAGCGTCTTTTATAACATAATCTCAGACATAACATACAAGGCTTCCGCCATATGCTTCTGGTCACAAACACCAACCCTACGAATATGAAAGGGGACCACAGAGGGGTGTGAATGCCAGCATCACCGGGGCCATCTTAAAGGCTGGCTACCACAAGTCCCATGTTGCAGCCCATTTGTTTGGGGATAGCTTCTCTGGCATTAGGGAAAAGAAAACTCAGTGTGGACATATAACAGGAACAAAAGCTTCACGGTGTGTTAGGAGCTAAGTTCAGGCTAAAGGTTACTAACACTAGGGACTGGCAAACGAGGGGAGGTGAACAGGGTTCTCTTCATGAGAAAACCTAACAGACTAGAACAGAAATGTCAAACTTCTTCCGAAAAGGGCCAGATTTTTCATGCTTTGAGGGCCATACAGTCTCTGATGCAATTATTCATCTCAGTCATTGTAGTATGATAGCAACCAATATATTCATGGATGAGTGTGGCAGTGTTTCAATAAAACTTTATTGGTGGACACAAATTTGAATTTTATTCAGTTTTCATGCATCACAAAATATTATTCTTTGGATTTTCTTAAATGATTTAAAAATGTAAAATTGGTTGTTAGCCCACAAGCCATGTGAAAACAGACTGTTGGTCAGGCTTGGCCCATGGCCAAGGGTTTGCAGCTCCGTGAGGCAAAATGAACATGGATGGTCAAGGCTAAGTAAGACCTGATTGAAACAGCAGTAACATAGAAAAGTGCTGTTTTTCAGGGTAAGTTTTAATTACAAGAATATGGTGAATACTTAAGATATGTAAGATCCTCTAAAAATATTTATAAACAACTTTAAACTCCTGATGTTTTAATGAGGAGTTTTGGAGGAAATGGAACAAGAACCAGACATGGAGAGGACCAAAATTTAATTAAAAATTCATATCATCTTTTAAAAACAAAAATCTAGAGGTTCTTTTTTTTTTTTAACAAATTCTATGTAAACATTTCATTTGATCATATTTACTTGAAAATCTTTTTCCCTATATTTTAATAAAATGATTAAAAAATAATTTAACATGTAATTAGGAGGATGAATGCAATTTAAGCCAAATTTATTTCACTAGAGTAAGCAAGGAAAGCCATAGAAATTTGAGGTTAGGAGCTAATCTTTAAAGGATTGAACTTTTGAGAGCAATGTGACTCCCAAACAACAGACATTTTGAATTCATGAAGCAACCTTAGTAAAGTTACAGAATAAAGTAAAGTAAAGTAACAGAATTGCAGGAACACACGTTGAACATCTTCAACTAGTCTATAGCAGATTGGGAGAAAGTTAGTGCTGATGTCTGAACTCCTAATCTTTCGAATTTTATTTCATTCTTTAAAAAAAAAGGAGGAACACAATAGGAAAAATCATTACCTGTATTATTTATGTTTTCTAAATTGGGGAAAAAATGAACCAGTCTATTTCCTTTAATAATTACTTAGATTTCATTTCAAGAGCATGCTGAATGCAGGTCCCTTTAATACAATGATGGGGCAATAAGCCATCTGCTGCGTTGGATCTTCCTAACCGCCGGTGGCCTCAAAGCACAGAGCTCTCTGAGTCATTTTCAGGGTAACTTGATGGAGAAAAAATATCCCTGAACTGGCCAATCACCACCGATCCGTGCTACCCTCAGTCTCATGCATTCACTCCTTCCTCATTCATCCCTCCGTTCAAACATCTACTGTTGAGTTTCTGTTCTTCTCCCAGCCCTGGGCTCCAGGTAAGAGAGCTTCTAGCCAATGTAACTATGACCTAACCTCAGCAAGGTGACCGAGCCCCCCCATCTCTAGTACCGTTTTCCTCAGCTGTACAGTCAGAGGAACTCCATTCAGCAGTTTGCTGTGACTCTTATACTAATAAAACACAGTGCCTTTTTCGTTGACTTAATCTTTGTTGTTTTTAAATGTAAGTAGCAGCTAAGCTAAGAAAAGGCCAGTGGCACATTCTTATACTGATTAATAAATGAACCTCATTTATATTACATAAGTAATAAATCTGTATCACTAAATTAGAACAAAAGACAGAAACACTGCTTTTACTAGTTGTCTTTTAATTACCCCAGGCAGTGTGTCGGATAACAAGGAAAATGAATTCCTAATCGCCTTGTACCACTCTTAGTTCAGAGAATCACTACTCACCAGGGGACAAAACACCATCTGGGTGTGATGCCTGTGCTGGTCTCACTTCTCACATCTAGCCGCCAGTGTCACACCTCACAGACGTGAGCAAACAGCCAAACTGGAGTAGAGGGTTCTGCTGGAAAACTGCCTGAGCACTATGAGTTACCAGAAGCAGTGGAGAGTTGGAGAGGCTGTAGGAATGCCCTGGAGAAATCTCCTGATTCTTCACTGATTTCACTTGATCTAAGAGATGCCCTGTTGTATGAACCACTGCTCTCATTCTTATGAGGGAGTGCAATTAATTAGGAAGAAAAGAAATACGCTCTTTGAAAGAAGGATCATGAGAAGGGACACTCCCTTGCTTGAACTGCTAACAATCCATTAGAGACCTAATAAAAGTTGGCACTTTTTGTATTATCTGAGCTGGATGAAGTGTGGGAAGACAGGCACCTCTGTCTCATCGCTGTATTTGATGGGCTCCATTTTCCCACTCAGGCCTGAAGACCATTAACCCAATGTCCTCCATCTCATTTCTCTTTCTACCACCATTCGACCTCTGGAAAATTAGGTCTGTTAATACTTTAGGACATTCGTCAAAATAATAGTTCTGAACTGACTTAGACAAGAAAGAATGCATATAATTTTAAAGATTTCTTTTCCATGCATGGTATATTTATCTATAGTCATAACTGAATGAGCAGAAGAAGGAGAGTTCATCCTCAAGTGAGGAAAGACACACTTCCACCACTGGCATCTAACTGCATATCAAAGAGACTTACAGTTTCATTCCTGCTTTCAGGAGCTGCCATTCCAAGTAGAAATCATATAAATGAAATAGAAACTTCAGCATAAAAGCAATAAACCATGCATGAATATGCAGTGCCTTGTTTTCACTGAATTCAAGTCAAAAATGATTTAAAGATAGGGATTATGGATAACAGTCTGTGTGGGGTAGGGCTAGGAAGGTTGAGGGTACCAGATCAGTTCTAGTCAGGAAGAAGTCTTAAACTCTTTCTAATCAGTACAGAATTTTCCCCAATTGCATTCCTAAACAACAAGCTATAATTGGAAATGACAACCTGAGAAGAGAGTCATCATCATTTCTTCTTAGGAACAAGGAGGAGACTGGAGCTTAGAGAAGGCCACAGCCCTGTGCTCTGTTGCCCAGAGAAGCCCTAGACTTGCCCTGGGGTACTCTCCCAGCCCCAGAGCCTGCAAACCCTCTCCTTTAGCGCAGACCCGCACATCACAGGCTCCTCACCACAGGCATCAGCCAGACACACACAGTGCTGGCCTGGGGGCCTACTGACTTAGACTGGGTTTCAGAACAGTGGTTTATTTTGGAGGTGACTCCCGGAAGTAGAAGTGAAGAGGGAAAAGTGGGAGAGATGGGAGGAATAAAAGCCACTATAGCATGTGTTAATTGAGCTGGTTACTGCTCTGGGCACTTGAGGCTCAGTCCTTCTGAGGCGCCATGCAGAATGTGACTCCAAATTGCCCCACCAAAAAGATGGGAGGCTGAGCATTATCCATTAGGTCCCATCTCGTATTGCTCCAGGACTGCTCCTGAAGGTATTAAATCCCTTAAGCTTTCCAGCTACAATGCCCTCAATTGAGTGAGCTAGTGCAAGTTCAGAGAAAGTTCTAGACTAGAGAAACAAGGATGCAGAAGGCACTTAGGCCAAACACAGCAGCATACACAGGAACTGTCCACTGCTCCTGAAGCTGAAATTTGAGGTAGGCAATGGGGTGAGATATGGGGACGATACATGTCTCCTGGCAAACCTCTTGCAGCTCTAAGATCTACTCGTGTCCACAGTGGGTTCATTTGGTGACCCCACTTACTCACACTTACAAGATGCCCCACTGAATTCCCTGAGTTCCAGATGCTCTCCTCCCTGTCACACTGCAGCAGAAAGAGTAGCTCCTCACGATAATCAGAATTGATTTCCCCTGCCAGTATAGGAACTGCTTTCCTTGCCTGTCAGTCTCTCGTCTTGAAGAGACCAACTTGGCCAGGTTGCACGCTTGCTTTAGCTTCTGTGGAAGCTTGATTGTGCCCAGGTCACAGCAGTCTTCTCTGGGGAACCAGGATTTTCAGCCATTGAGCTTAGAGTTGCCAGATGGATGGGTTCTGAGAGCGATGGTGAAAGAGTCAATCCTGATTTTACCCCTTAGTTCCTGGACCTGTGAAGTCTAGCTATCAGAGACACAGCACTCCACACCAGCCAGTAGTTCAAAGCATATACCCTATCCTCTATCCCCAAGCTCATGCCTTTCTGGAATGCATAATAAGCCACTCCAACATTCCTCCGGCTTCCAGGAGATGAGATGTATGGGAGAACCTGCTGTATCGCTTGGTCGTGTGCCCTTTGTCATACTTCCTTTGCCATAAAAATGGGTCCTTTGGTGCACGACAATGTTATTTGGGAGCCTGTAGCTATAACTGAAGCACGCTGTAAGCTTCAGAGTGGTGCTTGCAGATGTGCTGCGGGTGTGGAATGCAAACTCAAACCTGGGATAAATGTCAGTTCCCATAAGGAAAAATCACTCCTCCTTCCAGAGTAGAATGTGACCAGTATAATTGACCTGTCATCAAGTGGCTGGCAGCTCAAACATATCAAAAATTGAAATCCTGATATTCTGCCTTAAACCTGCTTTCCCTCACTATTCTCCATCATAAATAATGGCAATTCCAACCTTCTAGTTGTTCAAGCCAAAAACCTTGGGATAACCCTTGACCTCTCTCTCTCACGTTCTATATCTGACCTGTTAGCAAATAACATTGGCTCTGCCTTCAAGTTATACCCAGAATATAATTCTTTCCTTTTGCCACCACTCTAAACGTCTCCATTGCCACCACTCTAAACTTCCCAATGTCAACTGGATTATTGGAATAGCCTCTTAGCTGATCTCCCTATTTCCATCCCTGGCCCCCTGCAGACTATTCACAACCCATCGTCTGGAGGGATCCTGTTAAAACACAAGTCATATCATGTCGTTCCTCAGCTCAAAACTTTCCAATGGCTCCCACTCTCACTCAGAGAAAAAGTCAAAGTCCTAACAAGGGCCCATATATCTCAATGTGATCTGAGTCCTTGCAGCACAGACTCTCAGGAGGCACCATGATCCTCCTTCTTGGTGTCAATGCCTTTGTGTGATCATCTCCCCTTGAGTGTGGGTGGAAGCTGTGACTGGCTTCTAACCAACAGAATACAGCAAAGGTGTTGGATGTCACTCTTGTAATTACATCACTTTACATAACGTTCCCTCTTGCTAACAGACTCTCTCTCACTCTCCTGCTGGCTTTGAAAAAGAAAGCTGCAGTGTTGTGAACTGCCTACGGAGTGGACCATGTGGCAAGAAATTCCATGGAGCCTCTAAAAATTGAGAGAGGGCTCCACTGAGACCCAGCAAAAAAACCCCTGAAGCTCTCAGTTTTACAGTTGCAAGGAAATGAATTCTGCCAATACCCTGAGAGAGCTTGAAAGTAGATCCTCCTGTAGTCAACCCTCCAGATGAGAACACGGCCCAGCTGACACGTTGATCGCAGCCTTATGAGACCTGAGCAGAGGACCCAGTTAAGCTGCACCTGGACTCCTGACCCAAGGAAACTGTGAGCTAATAAATGGGTGTTGTTTGAGCCTCTAAGTTTGTGGTAATTTGGTACATGGCAATGGACAACTAATGCAGTCATGTTACTTCTCTGATCACATCTACTGTTCTGGTCACCCACTCTGATTGAACTGCACAAGCCTCTTTGTTGAGTCTCAGATAAGCCAAGCACATGCCCATCACAAGACCTTTACATTTGCTGTGTTCATTCAGCTTGGGATGCTTTTCCCCAAGATGTACACATGGTTTTTTGCCCTCATTCACTTCTTGTTTACATGCAAAAGCCATCTTCTCAGTAGGCCTTCCCTGGCCGCCTTATCTAATATTTCACACCCCTCTCCCACTTCATAACTTCCTTCTCCACTTTATTTTTTCCTCTGTAGAATTTATCATCCTCTACAACACTTATAAATATCTATGCATCCAACATAGGAGCACCTAAATATATAAAGCAATAATTAACAGACATAAAAGGAGAGATAGACAGTAACAAAATAATAGTAGGGGACTTTAACACTCCACTAACAACAATGGATAGATCATCCAAACAGAAAATCAATAAGGAAACATTGGCCTTAAACAACGCATTAGACCAGATGGACTCAGTAGATATATATAGAACATTCCATCCCAAAACCACAGAATACACATTCCTTTCAAATGCACACGAGACAGTCTCCAGGATTGATCATTTATTAGGGCACAAAACAAGTCTCAATAAATCTAAGAAGACTGAAATATACCAAGCATCTTTTCTGACGACAAAAGTATGAAACTAGAAATAAACCATAGGAAGAAAATCAGAAAAGCAGGAAATATGTGCAGATTAAACAAAATGCTACTAAACAACAAATGAGTCAAGGAAGAAATCAAAGCAGAATTCAAAAAATACCTGGAGACAAATGAAAATGAAAATACAACATGCCAAAATTTATGAGATACAGCAAAAGTGATTCGAAGGGGGAAGTTTATATCAATTCAGGCCTACCTCAACAAACAAGAAAAATCCCAAATAAACAATCTAACAGTGCACCTAACAGAACTGTAAAAAGAAGAACAGACAAAGCCCCAAATCAGTAGAAGGCTGGAAATAATAAAAATCAGAGCAGAAATAAATGAAATAGAGACTATAAAACAAAAGAAAAAATCAATGAAACCAAGAGCTGGTTCCTTGAAAAGATAAACAAAATTGATGAACCTTTAGTTAGACTCACCAAGAAAAAAAGAGAGAAGGCTCAAATAAATAAAATCAGAAATGAAAGAGGAGAAATTAAAATGGACACCTCAGAAATACAAAAGATTATAAGAGAATACTATGAAAAGCTATACACCAACAAATTGGATAATCTAGAAGAAATGGATTTATTCTTAGAATCATACAACCTTTCAAAACTGGATCAAGAAGAAGTAGAAAATTTGAATAGACCAACCATCAGTAAGGAGATTGAAACAGTAATCAAAAACCTCCCAAAAATAAAAGTCCAGGATCAGATGCCTTCCCTGGTGAATTCTACCAAATGTTCAAATAAGACTGAATACCTATCCTTCTCAAACTCTTCCAAAAATTGAAAAGGAGGGGAAGCTTCCTAACTCATTCTTCAAAGCCAACATTATCCTGATACAAAAACCAGACAAGGACAACACAAAAAAAGAAAATTACAGATCAATGTCACTGATGCACATCAAAGCAAAAATCATCAACAAAATATTGGCAAATAGAATACAACAATACATTAAAAAGATCATACATCATGATCAAGTGGGTTTGATTCCAGGGATGCAAGGCTGGTTCAACATCCACAAATCAATCAATGTGATACACCACATTAACAAAACGAAGGATAAAAATCACATGATCATCTCAATAGATGCAGAGAAAGCATTTGACAAGATACCACATCCATTTAGGATAAAAACTCCAAATAAAATGTGTATAGATGGAAAATACCTCAACATAATAAAGGCCATATGTGACAAGAACATAGCTAATATCATCCTCAATAGAGAAAAACTGAAAGCTATCCCTCTAAGAACAGGAACCAGATGAGGATGCCCACTTTCACCACTCTTATTTAACATAGTATTGGAAGTCCTAGCCAGAGCAATCAGGCAAGAAAAAGAAATAAAAGGGATCCAAATTGGAAAAGAAGAAGCGAAACTGTCACTATTTGCAGATGGTATGATTTTCTATATAGAAAACCCTAAAGAAGTCACTAAAACTTTTAGAAATAATAAATGAATCCAGTCAAGCCAAAGGATACAAAATCAACATACAAAAATCAGTTGTGTTTCTCTACACAAACAGCGAAGTAGCAGAAAGAGAAATTAAGATGACAATCCCGTTTACAATGTCAATAAAAAGAATAAAATAACTAGGAATAAACTTAACCAAAGAGATGAAAGATCTGTACACCGAAAACTATAAAACGTTGTTGAAAGAAATTGAAGAAGACACAAAGAAATGGAAAGATATTCCATGCTCTTGGATTGGAAGAATTAACATAGTTAACATGTCCATACTTCCTAAAGCAATCTATAGATTCAATGCAATCCCTATCAAAGTTCCAACGACATTTTTCACAGAAAGAGAAGAAATAATCCTTAAATTTATATGGATCAACAAAAGACCCCAAATAGCCAAAGGGATCCTGAGGAAAAAGAACAAAGCTGGAGGTATCACACTCCCTGATTTCAAAATATACTACAAAGGTATAGTAATCAAAACAGCATGGTACTGGCACAAAAACAAACACACAGATCAATAGAACAGAATCGAGAACCCAAAAATAAACCCACACATATATGGACAGCTAATTTTCAACAGGGGAGCCAAGAGCATACAATGGAGAAAGGAGAGTCTCTTCAATAAATGATGTTGGGAAAACTGGACAGCCATATGTAAAAGAATGAAAGTAGACCATTGTATTACACCATGCACAAAAATCAACTCAAAATGGATTAAAGACTTGCATATAAGACCTGAAACTATAAAATTTCTAGAGGAAAATATAGGCAGTACACTCTTTGACATCCATCTTAGCAGCATTTTTTCAAATACCATGTCTGGACTGGGCAAGGAAAACAATAGAAAAAATAAACAAATGGGACTACATCAAACTAAAAAGCTTCTGCACAGCAAGGAAACCATCAACAAAACGAAAAGACAACCTCACTATTGGGAGAAGACATTTGCAAACCATATATCAGATAAGGGGTTAATATCCAAAATATACAAAGAACTCATGCGTCTCAACAACAAAAAAACCAACAATACAATTTAAAAAATGGGCAAAAGATCCGAACAGAGATTTCTCCAAAGAAGATATAGAGGATGGCCAACAGGCACCTGAAAACATGCTCAACATTACTATTAGGGAGATGCAAATCAAAACTTCAATGGGATATCACCTCACTCCCACCAGAATGGCTATAATTAGCAAGACAGGAAACAATAAATGTTGGAGAGGATGTGGAGAGAAGGGAACCCTCGTACACTACTTGTGGGAGTGCATCTGGTGCAGCCACTGTGGAAAACACTATGGAGTTTCCTCAGAAAATTAAGAATAAATCTACCATATGATCCCGCTATTCTGCTGCTAAGTATTTATCTAAAGAACTTGAAAACACGAATGCGTAAACATACATGCACCCCTATGTTCATCGCAGCCTTATTCACAACAGCCAAGACTTGGAAGCAAACTGGGTGCCCATCAAGGGACGAATGGATAAAGAAGATGTGGTATTTATACACGATGGAATACTACTCAGCCATAAGAAACGATGAAATCTGGCCTTTTGTGACAACATGGATGGACCTTGAGGGTATTATGGTAAGTGAAATAATTCAGAGGGAGAAAGTCAAATACCACATGATCTCACTCATAAGTAGAAGATAAAAACAATGACAAACAAACACAAGGCAACAGAGATTGGATTGGTGGTTGCTGTAGAGGAAGGGGGAAGGGAGGAGGGCAAAAGGGGTGATAAGGCATGTGTGTGTGTGGATGGATGGTAATTAGTCTTTGGGTGGTGAACATGATGTAATCTACACGGAACTCAAAATATATTAGACGTACACCTGAAACTAAATAATTAATTAATTAATTTAAAAAGAATTTGTCATCCTCTAATTTACTATATATCTTAATTTATTTTGCTCATTGTCTTTTCTCTATCACTAGAATCATAGCTCCTTCAGGATGGGGATTTTTGTTGGGTTTGCTGAGATTTGTCTGTAGTGAATCCAGTCATGTGGTTGTGTGGTTCTTTTCTGCCACACCGAATTGTTCTGCAGCAGGTGCAGATTGGAGGGTATTTGGCCTTAGCCAGGGTTGGAGTTCAGTGAGGAAACAGGAGAGCAAAGGGCTCTGTGTGTTTTCAGGGGAATGGTTCTAGTACTGGATCATCAAGTCTAGGAGAGAAGTGAGGACAGGAAGTGAGTGATGTGTGATTTGAGGTCTCGTTAAATTCAGGGAACTTTGGGGTGAACTTACTAGATATTCTGGAGAATAGACGGTGATGGTTGGAGAGGAGATGTTTGAAATTGAGATGCTGGGAATGTGCTTGGTGATAAGTTCTGGGATATGGCTTTGTGAATAGGTGGCTGAAGTGAGGTGGAATAAGAATTAGTGCCTCTAGGGGCTGGCCCCGAGGCCGAGCGGTTAAGTTCTCGCACTTTGCTTTGGCAGCCCGGGTTTTGCGGGTTCGGATCCTGGGTGCAGACATGGCACCGCTCATCAGGCCATGCTGAGGCGGTGTCCCATATGCCACAACTAGAGGGACCCACAACTAAAATAATACACAACTATGTACCGGGGGGCTTTGGGGAGAAAAAGGAAAAATAAAATCTTTAAAAAAAAGAATTAGTGGCTCTAAAAGACTAAGGAACTGAGAGACCAGGGTGCTGGATGGCCATGTATTAAATTCTGAAGTCTCCAAGATTGGTGATAGGGTTAAGGGTGAAGTGACTCAAGTGTTCAAGTCATCAAAAAATAAGAGAACATAACAGAAAGATGGGCCATTGACAGCCGTGACCTAGGAAGTTTGTACGAGGGGAAAACTGCCTTCACCTGAAAGCTGAGTGAAGCAGGATTCCCGTGGCAGCAGCCAGGTTTCTGTTAGAGGAGGGATTGGAAAATTACCACCGCTGGGCCAAGCCTGGCCTGCCCCTGATTTTGTAAATAAGGCTTTATTGGAACACTTCGTTTACGTATTTTCTGTGGCTGCTTTTGCACTAGAATAGCAAAGTTATGTAATTGCAACAGAGACTATATGGCCCACAAAGCCTAAAATATGTATTACCTGGCCCTACACAAAAAATATTTGCAAATCTGAGTTGGAACAAGAAGGGGTATAGAATATTTGGGCAAGAGGTTGAAGACACACTGAGACTTTGTTGATGATGGAGATGAAGTTCAAAGGGACCTTTTGGCATGATTTGGGAGGATGGCGAAAGGTAGAGGATGAGGTCAGATTAGGGCATATTCAGGGCAATCTGGCCAATGATGGTGACCTTGAGGCTTGGACTTCTCGTAGTGACAGAAGCAGCCAGGAAGGTGAGAGTCTTGATGGACTGGACCCTTGGGACACCCCAGGTTGGAGGACCTCCATGTGGATGTAGGTGCTGAGGCAGCAGGAGGAGCCTGCAGCAACTGAAGAGCACAGAAAGTTGGTTTGTCCTCCGCTGATGCCCGGCAACATGCAGCAGTGCACATCTCTGAGAGCCAGTCTTGTTAGCAGCTGGTCTGGAGGCAGCTCCTCAAGTGCAGGCACCGCCTAATTCCTGAACGAGCCCCTGGGATATAGAGGACGAAGAGGAAAGCAGGAGAGAGAGGGAAAGGCAAGCAGGCAAACAGACAAGCCATGTAAATAAAAGTTACAATGACAAGTCTGGGCTACACATATTAGTTCTAGAGATTCGTAAGCCAGATAAAATATTAGCATGCTTTTCATATTAAAAGGTCTCCTTATGATCTTAGATAATCAAAGTAAGGAACCTTATAATCAGTACTAAAGCCTCTTCGGCTCCTAAAAATCCTCCGTTCAGTGACAGCAGATACACTGTGTATCTTATTCTCTTTCAATTTATTGTTCTTCTAATCAACTACCGGCAGTCCTAAACAGTGATTAGAGCGCTTCTTTAAAATTTACCTGGACTCCTCACTCTTGTCAAAACTCTTGCTGGGTAAATGAGTAACACATGGCCACTGGCTTGCCCTGGCTGGACTGCTCTCCTGCTATTAACAACCACTCCTACTGTCTCAGCCACAGGCAACCTTTCCCACCCTCCATCAGAATAATGAACGCAAAGGCATTCCTTCTCCATCTCTGCCTCACTTTGCTGAGATCCACGCTCCACTGCTCCCAGCCTTCCTCTCTTGCAGCTTCCCATGAGCAAGTACGGTTTTGTCCTACCCCCAGAGAAACAAAACCTGAATGCCCAGCAGGTAACCGCCAATTCTAGAACACTCCACCAGTTAATGACTGCATTTTAATACATCTCCTCTTCATAAGAGTAGAACAGCCCACCTTCCTTCTCTTTCAGTCTAGGAGCTGCCTGCGGGATTTGCATACTGTTAGATATTTCTGGCCTTTGCTGCCCTTAGCAAAGGTTTTTCATTATGAACTTCCTTAGACAAATGGCCACCCCAACAGGAAAAATAAAAGCAAGATTCTCAAAAGAAGATTTAATGGCAATTCTGAGCAGAGTTGACCTGATTTCATCATAGAATCCCTGTCATTCCACAGGAAAGAAAGCTAATTTAGGGGTGGGGAGTGAAGTAACTCTGAGAGCCAAAAGTTCTGAGAGCCAGAAATGACATCTAAAAATAATATTTGTAAATGTACGCAGAGCCGAGTGCATGATGGGCATCGCGGAAGCAGGGCCCTAGGCGTCTGCCTCTGCCTCAGGCTGCTTATGTTGGTTGGCCAAAAATAGCAACAGCCAGCTTCCACCTAAGGCTTCTACCATCATTCCCCGCAGCTACAAATGTAACTCCCAAACTAAGGATTAGACTGATGCTTTTACAAACACGGTCTTCTACCCCCGTTGCGGGCAAGTCTGCCTTTTGCTGCGGTGCACAGTCCTTTCTCTTTGGAGCCGATGAGTTTCTTTTATCGTTCTTCTAGCTGCCATCTCTTCTATCATTATATTTATTTTTCTTTACTTCTTCATTTCTGTGTGCTTTCTCTACTTTTCCTGCCTTCATTTCTACCTGTTTCTCTTGGCTTTGGAACCACAGAAGAGGAGAAATTAATTCTGATGGGGAGCTCTTGAGAATACTTAACAGGATGTGTGACACTCTATGGAAAGGCAACAGGACAAAGTCACATAGTATTTTCTGGGCCCTGTGAGCAGTTTTATTGTGGCTACAGCAAAGGATATGTCAAAGCTTGCGTCAGATTGTGAACCTTTATCCTAGAGGCAGTGGTCAGCCATGAAAGAGTCCATGCCAGTGACATGACTAGTTGTATGCCTAGAATAATTAGTTTTTGTATTACAGAGGTCTGTAATAGTTATCTATGTCTGCATAACAAATTACCCGAAAATTTAAAGACTTAAAATAATAAAAATGTACTATCTTATAGTTTCTGTGGGCGAGGAATCCAGCACAGCTTAGCTGAATGCCTCTCTTCAAAGTCTCTCCTGAGGCTGCAGTCAAGGCATCAGCCAGGATGGCAGTCCTCTCAAGGCTCGTCTAGGGCATGATCCAGTTCTAAGGTAGCTCAAGTGGTTGTTGGCAGGACTCAGTACCTTGATGGCTGTTTCTTGGAGGCCTACATTGGTTCCTTGACACTTCTCTCTGGTTTTCTCTGTGGGAAACCTACTTTCTATGGGCTTCTCCACAGAGCAGTTCACAGTATGGCAACTGGCTCCATGAGAGTGAGCAAACAAAAGAGCAAGAGAGAGCAAGCAAGATGGAAGCTAGAGTCTTTTTGTAACCTAATCTCAGAATGGATATTCTACTGTTTTTGGCATCTTCTGTTCATTAGAAGGAAGTCATTAGGGCCAGCCCACACTTGAGGGGAGGAAATTACACGAGGACATGAATACCAAGTGGTAGAAATCATTGGAAGTCATCAAAAAATAGGAGGAGAATCAGGAGACAATGTTCTAGAAGCCAAGGAAGAAGAGAGTTTCAAGACTGGGAAGTCATATGTGGCACAGAAATGTCAGTGCTCTCCAGCCAAAGCCCACCAGGAACCCATTTGTAGTTGAACAAGTTGGACGTATTGCTTGTTGCAGGAGGGAAGGCCCATGCCGTGGGGAACCTCAGAGTGTCTCAGTGAGATGGCGTTAGAACCTGCTATAGGATCTGGGCTTTGGTTGAGTCATTCGAAGGGAGTCTGAGGAAGCAGGAGCTCACTGCAAACTGGGTGTTGTCAGAGAGCGAGGACAGTTCTATGATTGGGTGTCTTAATAAATCTTATCTGTAGGGAGGGAAAGCTACAAAGAAGATAAAATTGTAACTGGTAAAGAAGAAGTAATCACTTTTTTTGTCTGAGAGAGAGGATATTTGGTATTTTGTGGAGGCACAATAACGTTGCTTTTGTCTTCTTAGAAAAAATTATGAAGTGGCCTCATTTTGTTTCACTTTAACATGACCTAATGGTAGGCTTGGCTGAAGTTGTTGTTCTATGAGTCTGTTTATGTCTAACAGGAGAATAACATGACAGCCCTGACTGCCAGACCAGCTTCAGAATGTACTATTTTTTTCTTTCTAAGTGGTCAAGTTAAAAGAGGCCATGGATATGGCAATGAAGACAAGCAGTGGTTAAGAACATGACTCTGGAGCCAGATTGCCTGCATTCCAGTCCTAACTCCACTGCTTACCAGCTATGAGGCCTGGGACCACTTGTCAACTTCCCTGTACTTTACTTTTCCCACCTTACAGTTGAAATTATAATAGTATCTATTTCATTGGCTTGTTCTGAGGATTCATGAGTCAATATACATGTAAAGTATTTAGAATAAAACTGGCACATAAGAACAATATAAATGCTGAGTATCATCATCATCTATAATCTTCAAAGGAGCAATTTTGTTACAGTGGTGGAAGGCGGAGCCAGACTGCAATGGCCAAGGATAAGGAGCTGTCGATGATGGAAGGTTAGCATGTGCCTGACAGCCCTTCACAAGGGATCCTGACAGGGAAATCTGGAAACCATGCAGAAAGTGGGGGTGAACTGGTTTATCCAAGTGGGTTTAGAGCAGTGCTTCTCAAAGAGTGTTAGAAATGCAAAATTGCAAGCCCCCCTGGTGATTCTTTTTTTAACAACTTCGTTGAAATAAAATTGACATACAGTAAATTGTACCTATTTAAAATGTACAGTTTGATAAGTTTTGACATAAGCACACGCCATAAAACCATCACGACAGTCAACATACCCCCTTGGTAATTCCTCCCTCCTGTCCCCCCACCCCTCCCATCCCTGAGTGATTCTGACGCTACTGTGTTAGAACCAATGGGGTTTTGAAACAAATTCCGTGATTAGGAGGACCTAGAGTCGTGGCTCAAAAAATAAGAATAAAGATGAAATGCTAACAGTGAAGAAAGGAAGGAAATGGGAGGTAAGCAGCAAGATCAGTGTCTGAGAAAGGCAGCCTGGCTTACAGACCAGGCTAAGGAGGACTGTCAGACTCAGGGCCATGAGCAGAGTGTACTCAGTTCTCTCACTAGGTGACCAGTGCAGGGAGAAGTGGGGACATAGGGCTTCTCAAAGGCCACCACTCACCCACTTCTGCTAGGAAAATGTTGCAGCTTCATGGCAAATCTCTGCTCAAAAACCCTTAATGGATTCCCTTGACTATAAGATGCAGTAAAAACAAATAAACAGAGGAACAAGCAGCAACAAAATCTTTTCAGCCTGGCTTTCAAGGCATAACACAGCCCGGTCGCAACTGCCCTTCCCGCACTCTCTTCCCTCCTTCCACTCCAGTAAGCTCTGATCCTGTCCCACTGTTTGCTTCCTGGTCCGCCTAATTGCGCCTCCCTTTCCTTTCTTCGGAGAGTGGATCCCACTCCTCCGCATGTCTCCCACCCAGCATTTAAACGCTGCCATTTCTGGAAGCCTTCTCTGATGCGCACCTGGGAATAATCCCTCTTTGCTCTGAATGTTTATGTCATATACTCTGTTGTTGAAGCAGCAAATTCTTCAAGGCCAGGATTGTGTGCACCTCATCTTTGCATCTTAGCAGCTGGCACACTGTCTTGAACATATTCACTGAACATTTGCTGATGAATGAACGGATGAACAAAGGAATTTGCATGGAACTTCTGTCTTTCATTTATATGACTGTGTCAGCACACCAGGGTTTCTCAAATTTGGCACTTTTGACATTGTAGGCCAGATAATTCCTTGTGGTGGGGGGCTGTCCTGTGCATTGTAGGATGTTTAGCAGCATCCCTGGCCTCTGCCCACTAGATGCCAGTGGCACCCTTCCCAGTGTCACAACCAAAAATGTTTTCAGACATTGCCAAATATTCCCTGTTGGAGGGGAGGGGCTGGGGGTATGTGGATAATCCTGTTTGAGACACTGGGACATTAACTTGCCAGGTTTTCCTATAAAATATTCATTAAGAAAAGGATGGTGGCAATGATCTAATTCAGGTCAAAGAAAGAAGGAAAATGTTTAACACTTGGAACCCTTTCAAAGTCCTAGGAAACTGCCTACATTTTTCTAAGTGGCTTCCTCCCTATTTCGCCTCCTTCTCCCCATTCCTTGCTACTTGGTGCTTTATTCTAAGTGTCCATCAGTTCCTGCTAAGCAAAGGAAAACATGTCTTGAACCAGAGGAGTGAAGCCTTAAGAAAGGAATGGCTTCAAGTAGGTTGGCCCTTTGAAATCGGGTGCCCATTAGATTCCTCAATCAGAGCTGTGCAGGTGCCTCTGACTTCATCTCTACATGACACCTGCTGTGTCTCACCTGGGACTCTCTGTTCTCAGGAACCAGAGGCGGTAAAGCACTTCCCCACACTGGTTAAGAGGTAAAACGCTCCCATCCTGACTTCATGTGGCCAAGTTCTGAAAGTGACAAAGTCAGAAAACACGGATTCTTGCTCCACCTCTCTGAGCTCTCTAGATCTTTATAGTCTTAAGTATCCCCCCCTCCATCTCGTAGATCTGCTCTTAGTTTTAATACAGCCCTTTTCCTCCTCCTGATAATACGAAGCATGGTGTTCATTGGGCAAGTCTAGTTCACTGAGCCGTTTGCTCCGTGAGCTATTAAAGTAGAAGGACGGCCTGTTGCTTTGGCCTCAGCCTCCCTCCTGCAGTGCCTCTGCCGCTCCCCAGTTCACCCTCTGCTGCTGAAGGCAGGTTGCTTTCTCTCTCCCTCCCAGCCTCTTCTTCCCACTTCTGCCCTTTTCCTTTATTCTCAATCTACTTCACGCTGACATTTCCCTTTGATCCTTTTATGCTTTAGAGACCCTTTGTCTCTGTTCTCACACTCAGCTTCTGCATTATGTGCTTCAATTTTAGATCACCAGGAACATAAGCTGTATATCACTGTTTCCCTCCTTAAGTCACAGAAACTAAGACAAAATAAAAAGGAACTCATCTTTCTGCCTGAGCGAAGCCTTATTCGTGCAGTTAGTCGGTGGGTCTGTTGTTCAATACCTGCTGGAGCGAGTGCTGGACACACACATTTTAATGAGGGAAATTCTGATGCAAATGAAAAGCATATGCTTGGGGGAAATATCCTGGAAAAAACATGGTAAGACACCGATAGGTAGGAAAATCAAATTTAACAAGGTATTCTCATTGTTTCAGTATCATAACAATAATTAGCTTTCCACAGATTATTGGAATTCATCCTTGATACAATGACTTTGGATTTATGTGCAAATTTTGAGTGTGTCTCAAACAAATGGGAAATGTCTTTGATTTTGGTCATTAACAAGCAGTAAGAGATTCAGCTAGTGGAAGTCAGCAAGATTGTCTCTAGAAAGATGGCCCCATGGCGAAGGATTCTGCCATTCTATGCAGGTGACTGTGTCTATATCTACCTGCTCCTTTCTCTCATTTTATGAGGAGCATCTATAGCTGTAGATGGCATAAACTATACAATATGCAGAAATGGACATATAACCAGAAATTTGGATTTGAGTGTACATAAAATAGCAGCTTAACAAATGTTACAAACCCATTTGGGGAACAATGATCCACTATCCATTCCTAGAAAAGCTTTAAGTCTCTCCCAGTGGTCCTCTGTTCTATTCTGAACTCTTATCGACTCGTCACCTCCCGTGATTACATATGCAGCCTGCAGAACCTAGAAGGAAAAATAGTCAAGGTTCTTACTCCCAATTACCAGGAAAGTCTTTTCAAAACTTAAAACACTTATTTATCTCTTCTAACCCCAGGGAAAGCTGAGAGCTTGAGAGACTAGCAAGTTTAGAAAAGCAAATGTGCTTTGCCTAAGACTGAAAGGTGATAGCAACTTTCGCAAATGTGGAATTGCAGGCTGGAGCCGATCGGAGAAACAGAGGTGAAATGTGGAGACTTTATTACGTCCTCCTGAGTGAATCTCCACAACACAGCCTTCATATTTCAGTTGATATGAATCCCTTGAATAACAAATATACCCAAATTCATATTGTAGTCCAAAATTTATTTCCCAAAGCCATATAGAAATAATCTTAAATATCCACAACTCCATGATCTTTCAATAAAAAATGAATATATTTTCCTTTGTTATCTTATTAATCAAGACATTTAAAAAACTAGGCTGATTCTTTAAAATTTGTAATTTCAAAATGTAATATGTAAGGAGTATGTATCTGTAAAGGATACCTCATCTTTATTATGACATTGACATTTCTCTTCATGAAGACAAGCAGGATAATGCCAATACTATTTTAGCCTTTCTCCCTTATGAAATCAATGAATTCATAAAGATAAATGTCATAAACAGAGATCAGCAATCATACAGTATATATTACAAGGAATTTCATTTTGATCTGGCAACAGGTATTGCTTTGCAATATTTTAAAAATTATTATAAAAATTTGGAGATTTTTGTTTTTAATTTTAACTCTGACTGATATAGTATTTTCTTTCTCTTTTCTCTCATGACTTTTCTTCCTCTCATTTTTTTATTCTCTGAGTTACGTTTGCTTTGTGAGGCTGCACTTCTATCAGGTGTACATAAATCTATTTTCTGTGTTTTTCCTTATTTTCAGTCATAATGGACCCTTGAATTGTAACCAGTTGGGAAATAAGATTTACCAGTCCATAATCTCAGGTAGTCTTCAAGATATTCCGAAGTGAAAATATGGCAAATTGTCAGATTAGGAAATGAGAAAGGTGATACTCACAACAGTCCAGGGTGAGCTGTCATAGAGTTCAAAAGTGCTTGACAGGAACGCAAAGAAGCCTTCCACACAGAATGGCAGTGACGTGATGATATACTCTCTGTGCTGTTGCTCAGCATTATGGCTTGATCATGTAATGATAGGCCACTGTGTTTATGCAGAAAGCAGATATGATGACTAGAGTACGACTAAGACTTGAAATCACTAAGCCAGAGTGTAGGAAAATCATATCAGCAGTTTGAATAGACCAAAGTATAAACCTTGAGGGGTATTGACATGTCAATAGAACCCCTGAATGGTGGGGAAGGAGTTATACTAACTGTACTGTTGAAAAAAATCTGGTTAGTAGTGGAGTAAGCAAAAGTGTTTATGGGATATTATTATGGTTCACAAAGATTTTTGAGAATTTGCTGTTATGAATAAATGACCAACCAGCATTGCTCTTGAAAGGACTCAGAAGCAGCACTGAGCCATTTTTTATTTAGAAATACCCTCAGGAGCTGGGTAAAATATAAAGGCTTAAAGGATAGTGAAGGTTCTGGACCATAAGAAAAAAATGGTGTTAAATTATCCCTCCTCATCATCTGTTAGAGTGTTCTGTGATTCTACCTGGCATATAGAAAGAAGCTGACCCCTAAGGGCATCACAAGAAAATAGAGTGTGATCAAAGAAATCTTTCTAATGCGATTAATGATTATGAAACGCTAAAATAAAAGTTGTTGGCTAGAAGAGGGTTTCAAGATTGTTTCAGTCTTTGGGGAGGAAATAAAGGTAAAAGGAAGGCCAACTAACATGTATTAAATACTTACCAGGAAAAGACAACTATTTAAAGCCTCTGCAAATGGTCCAAAGGGCAAAGAGCAAATAAAGAAAACATTTATTCAAGAAAATTTTGTAAGAAAGATGAGAGTCTATGATATTTGAGCCAAGACCATTCTCTTTTCCCCACTCCCTGCTCAGCAAGGGCACCACTCTAGTCTGCTGCAGCCAAGAAAATGGGGCTCACTCTCCTCCCATCCCCCAGTAGAAAGGCTTTCTTCCCAAGAGAAGCAAGACCTCAGGATTTCTCATCCTGCCCCAGCTGCTGTTACTGAGACTAGGTTCTGTGCAAGTGTGGTTGAGACATGGGGGCTTTCTTCCCCAACCCATCCCAACTCATGGGATGGAAGTTCCACCTCGGGCACAGGTCACTGAGAATATTGGGCCCTGGTAACATTTGCCCCACTTTGTGGTCCCATGCTAGAAGCAAGCCAAGAGAACCTCAGGCTGCTGCCTCTCCACACCTCACAGTCCACGAAGCGCTCAGGTCTTAGAGCAGAGTAACAGAGAGAAGGTTGCTATTATCCCTACTCCCAGCTCCAGAGCTCTGGTTTACAGATTTTGTCTTGGGGAGAAGCAGACTTTAAAACCCATAGCTCTCCATCTCTTTCCAAATGTATTGACTTCATCTGTAACAAAGAATGGATAAGTTTAAACCTAAAGTGCTCTCAAGAACAGTGGAGATGGTAGTGAAAGGCAAGTGAGAGGAGATTCAAGATACTAGCTAAATTGTTATGCCCCAGAGCATTGTTGAAAATGCTAGAGCAATAAACCAGCAATTACTACAGTTTAACAACTGGGTATGGTCAAGGAAAGAGAAAAATAAAGCCCTATCAATCAGGAAGATATCAATTATATACATATATGTACTTAAAACAGAGACCCAAATACATGAAGCAAAAACTGATATATTTGAAGGGAGAAATAGACAACTCAATAACAATAGTTGGAGACTTTAACATCTCACTTTCAATAATGGATAGAACAACTAGGCAGAAGATCAACAGGGAAATAGAAGACTTAAACAACACTATAAACTATCTATACCTAACAGATATCTATAGAACACAGCACCCAATAACAACAGATACACATTCTTCTCAAATGCACATGGGACATTCTCCAGGATAAACTGTATGCTCAGCCACAAAATAAACTTCAGTAAAATTTAAAGGATAGAAATAGCACAAAGTATATTCTTCAACCACAATGAAAAAAAAACATTAGAAAGCAATAGCAGGAAAAAAATTTGGGAAGCTCACAAATAGGTGGAAATTAAATAACACACTCCTAAATAACCAATGAGGCAAAGAAGAAATCGTGGGAAGATGCAAAAATACTTTTGAGATGACTATAAATGAAGACATAACATATCAAAACTAATGGGATGCAGCTAAAGCAGAGCTTAGAGGGAAATTCATAGTTGCAAATGCATATATTAAGAAAGAAAAAAGATCTCAAATCAATACCTTCCATCTTAAGACACTGGAAAAAGGAGAGCAAGCAAAACTTAGTCTAACACGTGCAGGAAATAATAAAGATTAAAGCAAAAGTCAACAAAATAGAGAATAGAAAAACAATAGAGAAAATCAATGAAAACAAAAGCTGGTTCTTTCAAAAGATCAGCAAAATTTACAAACATTTAGGTAGATCAACCAAGAAGAAAAGAGAAAAAGCTTCAAATTACTAGAAGCAGAAATAAAAGAGAGGACATTCCTAATGACCTTACAGAGATTTTTTAAAGGATCATAAAATAATACTATGAACAACTGAATACCAACAAATTAGATAAACTAAGTGAAACTGACAAGTTCTTTGAAAGACACAAACTACTGAAGCTAACTTAAAAATACTAGACAATCTGAATAAACCTATAACAAGTGAAGAGATTGAATTGGTAATCGAAAGCTACCTACAAAGAAAAGCTCAGGCCCAGAGAGCATCACTGCTGAATTTTACAACACATTTAAAGCATTAATACCAATTCTCCACAAATTCTCCTAAAAAAATAGAAGAGGAGGGAACACTTCCCAACTCATTTTATAAGGCCGGTATTACCATGATACCCAAACCAGACAAAGAAATCACAGGAAAAGAAAACTAAAGACCAATATCTCTTGTGAATATGGGCACAAATATCCTCAACAAAATACTAACAAACTGAATACAGCAGCATCTAAAAAGAATTATACACCATGACCAAGTGAGATTTAACCCAAGGATACAAGTTTGGTTCAACATCTGAAAATCAATTGATATGATACATCATTATCAATAGAAGGGGGAAAAAATCACATGATCATCTTAATAGATGCAAAAAAAGCATTTGACAAAATCCAACACTGTCTCGTGATAAAAACACCTGATAAACTAACAATAGAAGGGAACTTTCTTGACGTGATAAAGACCATATATGAAAAACCCACAGCTAACATCATATTTAATGTTGAAAGACTGGATGTTTTCACCCCAAATGTTAGGAACAAGACCAGGATGTCTGCTCTCACTACCCCTATTCAACATTATACTTGAGGTTCTCACTAGGGCAATTAGGCAAGAGAAAGAAATAAAAGACATCTAGATTGGAAAGGAAGAAGTATAACTATTGTTATTCACAGTTGACATGATCTCGTGGATAGAAATCCTAAGAAATCCACTAAAAAAAAACTAGTAAACTAGTTCTGCAAGGTTTCAGGATACAAGATGAATATAAAAACATCAATTATGTTTCTATGCATTTGAACAATCTGAAAACAAAATTAAGAAAATTTCATTTATAATAGAATCATAAAAAATAAAATATTTAGAAGTAAATTTAACAAAAAAAGTACAAAGTTATACTCTGAAAACTACAAAATGTTGAAAGATCTAAATAACAGGAGAAACATCCTATGTTCATGGATTGGAAGACTTAACATGGTTAAGATGGTGCTACTCCCTAGACTGATCTACAGATTCAACGCAATCCCAATCAGATTCCCAGCTGACAAGCTGATTTAAAAATTCATATGGAATTGCAGGGGATCCAGAATAGCAAAAATGATCTTGAAAAAGAACAGAGTAGAAGGACTCATACTTCTCAATTTCAAAACTTACTACAAAACAATGTTAATTGACCTGGTGTGGTACTAACACAAGAGTAGACATATAGGTTAATTGAGTAGAAATGAGAGTCCAGAAATGAACCCATATATCTATTGTCCACTGATTTTCAACAAGGTTGCCAAGATCATCCAATGGAGGAAAAAATAGACTTTTCAACAAATGGTGCTGGGGAAACTGGATATTTATATGGAAAAGAATGAAGTTGAACCTTTACATCACACCACATACAAAAATTAACTCAAAATGGGTCAAAGGCCTAAGTGTAAGAGCTGAAACTGTAAAACTCTTAGAAGAAAACATAGGGGCAAATCTTTATGACCTTGTATTTGGCAGAAGATTCTTAGATATGACACCAAAAGCATGTGCAACAGAAGAAAAAATAATACATCAATTGGGCTTCATTAACATTAAAAACTTTTGTGCTTCAAAGGACTTTATCAAGAAAGTAAAAAGATAGCCAACAGAATGGAAGAAAATATTTACAAAGTACATATCTGATAAAGGACCTGTATCCAGAATATATAAAGAACACTTACAATTCAATAACAAAAAAGACAAATAACCCAATTAAAAAATGGACAAAGTATCTGAATAGACATTTCTTCAAGGAAGAACAGCCAATGAGCACACAGAAAGATGCTCAACATCATTAATCATCAGGGAAATGCAAGTCAAGGGTATAATAAAATACCACTTCACACCCACCAGGATGGCTAAAATAAAAAAGTCAGATAAGCAGTGACAAGGACTTGGAGAAATTGGAACCCTTGGACATTGAGAGTGAGAATGTGAAATGGTGCAGCCCTTTTGGAAAACAGTCTGGCATTTCTTTCAATTATTAAGCATAGAGTTACCAGATGACCTAGAATCCCACTCCTAAGTAGATACCCAAGAGAAATGAAAACCTATGTACACACAAAAACTTTTACATGAATGTTTATAGTAGTGTTATTCATCATAGCCAAAAGGTGGAAATAACCCAAATGTCCATCAATATTTGAATAGGTTCATGGAGAATGGATAAACAAAATGTGGTATATCCATACCACATTTTAATAATGGAATATTATTTGGCCAGAAAAAGGATTGAAGTACTGATACATGCTACAACATGGATGAACCTTGATAAAATTATGCGAAGTGGAAGAACACACAGAAACAAAAGACCACATATCGTCTGATTCCATTCACATGAAGTGCCAAGAACAGGGACATCGATAGAGACAAGAAGTAGCTATTAGGGGTTGAGTAGGACTGAGGGTTAAGGATAGGGGAATAGAGGGGGGATAACTAAAGGGTACGGGGTTCTGTTTGAGGTGATGAAAATGTTCTAAATAAACCATGGTGATGGTTGCACATATTTTTGGATTTATTAAAAATCATTGAATTGTACACTTTAATGAGTGAACTATATGGTGTGTGACTCATATCTCAATAAAGCTGTTTTTTTTTTAAAAAGAAAAAGCCTACCATGAACTTAACATAGCACTAAACATTTTACATAACAATATCTCATTTCTATGTTCCCATTTTGCAGATGAGGAAACTGAGGCTTAAAATGTTTAAGTAGCTATCCCAAGTTCACACTGTGAGGAAGTGGTGGAGCTGGCATTAAGAACTAGCTCCCAGTTCACTGTCAGATTTAATATTTGTTAGATTTGATCATGTAATGAGCTAACTGCTTTTCCATTATTATACCGTTTAATTCTTGAAACACCTGCTGTCATGTAAATATTACTTTCCTCACTTTAGAAATAAGGAAACTGATATTCACAGAAACTAAGGAAACTGGCAAAATTTCAAAGCCAATCTTTTTACTGAAATTGCCATGCTTACTCCACTTCATCAGGGCTAAAAGTCCCTGTCTCCACAAAGATTAACAGAAAGTAGCTGAGACCCAAGTACACAGGCACTTTGAGTGTACTATGCACATTAAACGGAAACTTTTAACTACATACAAATGAAAGAATAGATCCAAACCTAGAAAAAAACACATCCGCAATTGAAACAAAGTCATCAGTGCATTATTTCAACTTATTTATGATTTGGTCTCAGCTTAGTATACCACATAAATGCAAAGACCGCCCTCCTAAAAGCCAAAATTTTCAAAGCACTAATTTGATTCAAGAGTAATGTGTTTTGAGTCTGCATTCTATGTCTACTTATTTATTTAGCGGAATTGCAGATCAGCTTAAAAAGTCCATTAATGGCGAAATAACCTCTTTTAGAAGGGTAATTGTACAAAATGTGTCAGTACTTTTATAGAGAATAAAATGCTTAATAAGAAGCTTTGCCTTCAGAGATTTCTGAAATTCGGGCCTATAGAGGCAACGCACATCTGCCAGCGGGATCCACCAGGTCAAGTCTCTTGCAGAGCTTTCCTAAGAACAACTCAAAGAACAATGAGCAGACCCTAAGGCTGGGAGAATAAGGGGGTGGCAGGCGGCAGGAAGCTGTCCTTGGGATAGGAGGAAGGATGCCCAGAGGGACCTTCCTTATCCCATTATGCTCTCTCCTTCCTCCCCATCCTGAGAAACGAACAAAGAGGCAGACAGAGTACCATCCCCTAGAAAGAGAACAGAATCCGCGCCTAAGAGGAGAGAAGCAGCGAATTCTACTTGATTCTTCCTAAAGCACTTTTGGGGCAAGAACTCTTACTGTCGCAGGGTAGTGTTCAGGGTATGAAAGCACTGGTTTCTGTTTAAAGATAAGCAATCAGGGGGCCGGCTGGGTTAAGTTAAGTTAACTTAACTTTTTTAAGTGCGGTTAAAGTTTTAACGGTTAAGTGTTTAGAGATAAGCAATCAGGGGGCCGGCTGGGTGGCGCAGCGGTTAAGCGCGCACATTCTGCTTCTCGGCGGCCCGGAGTTTGCCGGTTCGGATGCCGGTTGTGGACATGGCGCCGCTTGGCAAAAGCCATGCTGTGGCAGGCGTCCCACGTATAAAGTAGAGGAAGATGGTCATGGTTGTTAGCTCAGGGTCAGTCTTCCTCAGCAAAAAGAGGAGGTTTGGCAGTAGTTAGCTCAGGGCTTATCTTCCTCAAACAAACAAACAAAAATAAGCTATCATATGTTTCTATAGAAGAGTATGAGAACTATATTTAAAGGTCACCAACCAATCAGACAAATCTGTGACACCATGAGGGGCCCGCAAGAGTGGGTTTCATGGGAGCAGCTTTCTTTGCATGCAAAATATTTTTTTACATCATTGCCTCAGCATGGTACCTATTCTCTTTAAGGTTCTCGGAACACCAAATGTAATACAATCTTCTGAGAAGAGCAGAGAAAAACCTCAAGAGAGCTAGTTAAATATCTGTGCAAGTATTGTCTGAGAGATCTAGGGTGATTTGGCATTTTCCCAGGAAAGTCAGTCCTCCAGCTGCTGGCTTGTCAGATTTCCAACCTGAGACTATTTCTTGAATTCCAACTTCTGAAAGTATAAAAAATTTTAAGACCCTGAAAGCTTTCAGAAAAGAATTCACAGCCAGTTCAAGTTAACCAAAAGCCTGGGTTATCTGCTCTTCTCAGTGTGTTGGTAACAGAAGCAATCAGAGTTTCTTCTAAAATAAAGAACTGACGCTTCTTGCAGTGCAAGTGCCTGCTTCCTTCGAGCCCACACAAAGGGCCCTGGACTAGCATATCTTTTGTTGGCTTCAGTTTCAGCCATGATTTTGAATAACATTGAGAGAAAAGATGTGCTAGAAAGCATTTCAGGTGTCTGTGTCTCTGAGAAGATGTGGGAACAATTCTTGCTGGGAGAGGAAGCCTGCACACTCTAATGGGAAAGAGAAGAAAGAGGAGAGGAAGCCTGCACACTCTAATGGGAAAGAGAAGAAAGACGAGGAGGAAGTGAGTGCTTGGCTCTTGCCCTCTCTCTCCCAGCTCTGTTGCAGTTTTCTGCAAATGTCTTCAGATAGCTTATCTAGACAGCAGCTGACACAGGCTACTGATTCACTTTGGGTTGAAAAAGTGATCTCTTGAGGATAACAATCTCTTTAGTCTATGATGGCAGAATTGTTGCTCACTCTTTCTGTAATACAAAAAAAAAAAATCAACTTAGAAACAAAACATATGGATGCAAGTTGTCAGTCACCCACTTCCAGGCAGTCGGCTTCTTTTATGTATTCCACTAGATGGGCAAACATGACTGGATGATGGTGTGCTGTGACTCCCAGCTAAGAGCCAGCATCCTCCCCACTCCTCCTGGCTTTGGCTTTCCTCTTGTTTGGTTGGACAGCGATTAGTGTGAGAGTGAGATGAAATTTCTAGGCCTTCTTTCCACATTGCCTGACATCCTTTGACCTTGTGTCCTCATGAAGAGACTTCCATCAGAGTAAGGCTCCTGGCCTCTCCCACTTTATCCCCACTCCTCCCTGTGGGAAGACTCATCGCATCTTCCTGGACAGCTTGACAGATGGATTGAGCATGCTCATGTCAGGCCCTTTCGGGCACCTTGTCAGGGTCTGCCTGTCCACAGAGTGGTCTAACCTCCACCCGACCTTCCTGCGTGGTCTACCTCTGTGGGAGAGGTGGAGAGGGTGGGAGGGATCTGTGGTTGGCAAGTGGTTGGGTGAGTTTAATTCTGGAGAGTCGTTTAGAGTTAGGAAGCCTACTCTGGCCATACACCTAAGCTTCATCCTCTAATCCAGCATCTATTTAAGATAATGCTGATTTTTTAAAATCTCCTTCTGCCATAGTCAAATTAATAGAGACAGACAGTAGAATAGTGGTTGCTGGGATTAGGGGGTGGGTAAAACATGGAGTAATTGTTTAATGGGTATGTAGTTTCAGGTTGGCAAGATGAAATGGGTTCTGGAGATGGATGGTGGTGATGATTACACAATGAAATGAAAGTACTTAGGTACTTAAAACCACTGAACTGTACACGTAAAAATGGTTAAAGTGATCAATCTTATGTTATGTGTATTTTACCACAATAAAAAAAATTGGAAAAAATAATCTCCTTCTGTCTAATTCCTATGGCTTTGCTCCTCAGGCATGGACAGGTTCTGTTAGTTTCAGTGACTTAAAGGAGCCATAAGCTGAAGATACTTTAAAGGAGACTTCACCCCAAGGCCTTTTGTTCTATAAAAGGACTTCCGCTCAGAATAACATTCTGGCCTCTCTCCACTTTCTCACTCACTCTCTTCTTTGAGAGGAAAAGTGACTTGTCCTGCTGGGCAAGCTCTTACCCGCTGTCTCAGGATGAGCCTGCCTGCAGGAGCTGCTGTGGAAGGCAGCCTGTGCATCTCTATGGAAGATGCTTTGGTTGTCTAGATCTTCTCAGAGCTGGGTAGGTGACTGTAACTCAGAAATGAAGTGTTAGGAAGTTCTTCAGCCGAGCTTTTGTTCATTTGTTCATCTACCAAATCTTTATTGACTATTGATTATTTCCCAGGCACTGTTTTAAGCACTTGGGACAGAGTAATAAAGCCGTTATCTTTTTTTCTCTATTTTCCCAATTTCTGGATCTCATTGCTTCATTGGGGAAGGAAAAAAAAAAAAAAGCTGGGGAAGGAAAGAAAAAGGTGTTATGTATTGACCCCCTTAACCTCTACAATTAACATATTCTTATTCTAGTTAGTTCAATATGGAATACATATCAAATTCTTCATATGTCTGAAACTAAAGTCAGTTCTTTCCCACTGCCTTACTTTCTAAATCCTGGCAAATGCCAGAAATATGGAAATTTAGAAAGGAAAGCTAAAGGAAAACAACAAAAAATCAGGACAGAATCAGATCTCATGCTTAGAGGTTAGCACTAACAGGAACCAACATAAAACGGGTCAGATTAGCCATCTGCAGAAATCATCGCAGGAAATAAGCCACCCAAAAGATGATTCACAGACATATTGCTAGCAATTTGAGGGTGCTTTCTAAGGCTCCCCAGGGGTCTAGCATGCTTCCCTAAAAGGGAAGTTAGCAATTTAAAATGTAACTGGTAGAAGATTAGCAGTAATTTAAGAAATTGCAAACTGTCATAAGGAAATGATAGAGGTTTTGGATGACAGATAAAGAATATAGAAAAAGAATAGTATCGTAGAATTTGTCAGTGTGTCCTCACAGTCTCTGGGGAAGGAAACAGGCTGATTCTAAAGACTACAAGGGTGTATCTTAGGAATATTCCTGGGACTAAGAAGAGCCATTCATCTTCTTCAATAGTTGGATAGCCCCTAATTACAGCAGCTCGATCTGTTCTTATTCCGTGCTCACTAATCAACATGCTGATCCAACAGAGGGCCAAGCACCAGTTCCCATCTGAGTGGCCCAGTGGTCATGAGCAAATGACTGCTAACAGTCATCCCATTAGATATAATCCCCAAGGTAAATTAATGAACAGGTATACTCATTTCCAAACCACACTTAGTGAGTGGTATCAAAGGACTTGATCCTCTAGAGCCTGCTAATCTTAGATCACTAATAAAATTAACGTGCACTCTACATGTGTTGCTCTCATCCAGGTTCGGGTGTATCAGCCATGGGACATAAACAACTAGTTTGTCTCTCTCTCTCATTCTTTCTTAAGTCCCCTCCACTTCAGTCATTTCCCATTCACTCAGGCTCAATATCTTAAAAACTTTCTTTGAATTCTGTATCTACATCAGATTCTAACACAGTAATCAAATCCAATGGATTTTTCCTTCTTATCCTTTCTTCCATCTAAGTCTAGGCCTTGAGGATATCATAATTATGTGGTGGCAAAGTATTTCAAAGTACAAAGTGATGTGATTGCCCATGCCCACTCCCACTCCCACCTAAGTCATGCATTTGTTTCCTAAGAGGCCCTTCCAGATCAGAGTTAGGTAGGAGATGCCCACTGTCATTGTGGAACCCGTTGTAGAACCAGGAAAAAACAAGAGTCAGCAAATTCTTGATTCTTAAGTTCAAAATCCTTGAGGTAATACTGAAAGATTCAGATCCACATGCACAACTCCCCTATCTAGACTAAAAAAAAGAATCTCAAAGTTGCTAAGGAGGGAAATGAGGGGAGGGGAGTTAAACATGGATGTGAGAGTTTGTGTCCTACCCTCTGCCCTCTCAGTATGAGTCCTGAGAGAGGACATAATTGGTTTTCTTATTTGAGTGTGGGGACTCATGAACAGAAAGTTCTTCTGGTAGAGTGGGACTGGGAGCCAGCAGACAGCAAAACTGGGAGAGAAATCCCCCATGGCCCTGCCGTCACTGAGAAGAAGCTGCAAGCTGAAACTGGTGGTGTGGCTCACATGCAAGTGACAGCTGGAGACAGTTCACCTAGTGCCCTGTGGGCAGAAGCGGTGTGGATGGTGTCTGAAAGTTGCCATGGCCTTCCAATTCTGGAGACTAAGGTCATCTAAGAGAGGGACCTGCAAGGGATATCCCAGTCAGAATGAGGGAACTTCTCTTTAGGAGGATTCTGTGTGGACAACCTCTTCTCCCAATGAGCATCCAGGCTTTGTCTGAGGGACCACCATCGCATGCCCACATAGAGGACAAGATGAGTAACATTGGGAACAAGCTCCACCGTAGTGTGGAGAAGGTTAAAATGAATGTCTCCCACGTACACCTTCCACCCCTTCCTGAAATGATGGAGTCCAAAAAGCTGAGAAAACACAGAATTGGACTTGTTTTACCTGGAAGTGACTAGAGTAAATTTTCTTCAGCAAGTAGAAGGGAATTAAAATGAATTCTAGGGGCTGACCTGGTGGTATAGTGGTTAAGTTCGCGCGCTCCACTTTGGCAGCCCAGGGTTCACAGGTTTGAATGCTGGGTGCAGAACTAGCACCACTCACCAAGCCACGCTGTGGCAGCACCCCACATAAAATAGAGGAAGATTGGCACAGATGTTAGCTCACTGACAATCTTCCTCACACACACACACTCAAAAATGAATTCTAGAAAATGAGGACAGTTATGGGTTTTCTTCGTGTTCTTGTTGCACACTTGACTAGGGCCTCTAAAATTTGTACCTGCTACCCCCCTCATATTACTAAAATATCTTTTTAATAAGCTCCCTGCATCCAGCTTACATACTGCTGCCAAATTAATCTTCCTAACTGCCTACTTTAACAGTACATTTGATGGTCCCTGTTGCTTTCAGGATGAAGTCCAAAGTCTTAATCCCTGAGGCATTGTGAAAGGCCCTTCACCATCTGCTCCCCAACTACTTTTGAACATTTCACCTTCTGCCACCTTCAGTAGAACCCTCTGGCTCCTGAAAGCCATCCCTCTGACTTCCAGCTTCTATGTCTTTGTTCATCATCTTCTCTAACCAGCTTCACCACATCTAAAATGTTCTCCCTGTTTCTTTATTTTATGTAAATCTCAATTTACCTTATCATTTTCTTAACATATTTTTAAAGTCCATCCTTGCAGTTTTCTTAACACACCTACCCATTTTCATTCGCTATGTCATAAGAAAAGTAGTGATGAGTTGCCCCGAGAAATGAGAGAAAGGTTAGATTCTCTCAATATGGGGTTGTCAGGGAAGGCCCCATAGAAGTATGTATATGTGCTGGGTGATAAAAGTGGGTAAGATAAAGATATACAGAGATGGAGAAGGCAGGGTAAGAGGAGTCTACAAGGAAGAGGTAAAACCATGAGCAAGGAAATTACCCACTGGGGATTGCTGAATGGTTGAATCAAGCACAAGCTGAGTTCCATTTTCTTAAAGCCTAAAAGCTTTGTTGTCTGTACCACCTCCTTTTGTATGTAACTGAGATCTGTGTCTGTGCCACGTCATCTCTCTATATGTACCACCTTTTCTAATTTATCTATCAACCTACCTATTGCAATGGTTTAGGTACATGACTTGTCTCCAAGTAGCTGGATGTGGGTGACACATCTTAAAGATCACAGATAATTTCTGACTGAGTGGCACCACCTTTATTAATGAAATGAAAGTTTAAGTAATAAATGAAAGGTTAAGGAAACTTAAATTCTGAATCTGAGCACTGGCTTCTCTGTGGAGCTAATTGCCATTTATTTTCCCATTTAGTGTTTCTAGGAAATGAATGTCTAAGGTGACAGATGTACAGATTCTGAGAGTTAACAGTGATAATTACAGAATCTGGATATAACAAAAGCAGCTAGAGGGAAGATGGTAGATGTGGAAGAGAGAACAAGATAATCCAACAGAAGGATAACTGATTTTCCTAATATACATAGCTAAAACAAAACCAAACAAGGCAGTTCAAGCAAGCATATAGTAAAGATTTTGTTTAATGCAGGCTTATATGCTCCGTTGCCCAGTGGAGCCTCTGCTGCGCAAGTCACTGCTGTAGGAGCCAGTTCTTCCCCGCAGAATGTTCAGCTTCTAACATTACAAATTGGAGAACTAAATCTTTTTCCCATAGGAAAAACAAATAGTGGTTAAATTCTTTTAGGATTCGTTCAAGTAAATTTTGATGGGCTTTTGTGGGCTGATTTCAGTACAGAGTCACTGTTTTTGGTATTGTTTCTATGTGGAAGTATGTCCTGAGTGTCAAAGCCCTAACTTAGAGATAAACCTCTAGAGCGTAAATCACTTTTTAATTTGGGAACTATCTGTATTTCTTTTGTAATAGCTTCAGAACCTATCAGAAAACTATTTCAGAACAGGCAGCTAGTAAATACCTGTTGGAAAAAGAGTGAATGTATGCAGGTGCTTAATTCCAAATTCACTGCTTAAGAAGATTAACAGTTTGTGTGCTGGATGGGAAATGCTCATGTTCTTCAAGCAATAATTATGGGGAATCACAAGCACGAAATAGTTACTACCCACTAAAAGTAATAATAAATCTTATCACAACCAGGCAGAGATGGTGGTTCAAATAATTGTGTTTTCTTGGAAGCCGTAGATGGGACAAAACTTTGACGTGGATCTGCAACATGAAAGGAAGGATTCAAAGGACCTCAGAAGTAAGAAGGACCCGTGATTCCACAACTCTTTTAGAAAAAGTATATGACAATTTCCACTCTTAAACCATATTTGATTCATTTATTCACTAATTCATTTTTTTATTTATGTTTTTTCATTTATTTACTCAACAAATGTACTAGCTTCCTACCACTGCAGTAACCAATACGACAGATTTAATAGCTTAATACAACACAAACATATTATCTCACAGTTACGGAGGTCAGAAGCACAGGTGAAAATCACAGCATCAGCCAGCTGGGCTCTTATCTGGAGGCTCAGAAAACAATCCGCTTGTAAGCCCATTTGAGTTGTTGGCAGAATCCAGCTCGTTACAGATGTAGGACAACGTCTTCCTTCCCTTTCTGGCTGCCAGCTGGGGGCTGCCCTCAGCTCCTAGACGCCCTTCTCCGGTCTCTGCATGTGGGCCTCTACATACAAGAGCCAACAACAGGGCATTCATCCTGCTGCCGCTTGGAACGCCCCTAACTTCCTGTTATCAGAATAACGGACAGGCCCACCCCATCTTAAGGTCCATAACCCTCATTATATCTCTGAAGTCCCTTTTGCCATGAAATGTCACACATTCACAGGATCCAGGAATCTGGGCGTGAACTTCTTCAGGCGGCCATTCTGCTTACCACAGCCGACAATAACTATTATTGTGACAAACATTTTTTATGTTTGATAACTTCTGGACTCGGTGAATAGCAGGGAGAAAAGCTGATCATTAACCTTGCTGAAGGCCTGACAAGAAGCAATCTTGTAGTCACGTGCTTCGTGAGTAACTTCATTTTTCAGCCTTTGAAAAAAATAATTCCAAACCCTTAACTATATTAGTGGTTCTCCTTGGTTTACTCTAAAAATTATCAAAGTGTATTTTTTATTATGTAATCATGAACAGCATACAGAAATTGCACACAAATATATGGCAAGGATATGACGTGTGTAACTAATCTATTGCTGAATCTTTTACCATGTGAAGAAGTGAGAATTCTCATACGCTGTTGCTGAGAGGAAATTTCTGGAGGATGATTTGGCAACACATAGAAAAGCCCTAAAATATGCATATTCTTTGGCATATAAGTTGCCCTTCTAGGAATTTCTCTTAAAGGAATAATAATGGATATGGATAAAGTTTTCATTAGAAAGATATTCAAGACAGCATAACCTGATAGTAAAAGATTAATGCAATCTAAATATACAAGGACAAGAAAATGGTTAAATACACTATACTTCTTTCATACAGTGAAATACAGTCATGGCTGTGTAATGATACTTCGGTTGCCAACAGACCACATGTGTAATGATGGTCCCATAAGATTAGTACTCTGCAGGGTCAGCAAAGCCCCAAGGCGTCAAAGTATCAAAAAATATAGAGTAAAAAGACATGGTTAACACACTTTCTGTGGTTTCCATGTCGCTACTGAGAACTAACAATCCCTAGATACATCCCCCCTGAGATGTGTCACATAGCTTCTTTGGGATTCTATTCCTTCCCCAGGAGGTCACCAGAACAGCAGGTCCTCTTTCCCTCGGACCCTTGGGCATATTTCCCCTCCTAGTCTAGGGAACGCCCCACCCTTCCTTCTCTAGAACACAAGCCTTTTTGTCTAACCCAACCCTTCCTGGTGAGCTTTCATAATGTATTTGGTGGCTCATTATAGCCAGAGCTTGAACCTCCAAAACTGGTTACCCTTTCCTTAAGGGCCGGAAAGTTTCAACCTGCCAGGAGATGACGGAAACATTTTCCATTTTGTTCTTCTGGTATCACAAGGAAAGGGAAGAAAAAAACAGTTTAGTTTTTATATTTAAGGTCTGACCATTTATATCCAGTCACATATATACATGTATGTGTACATATATGTAATTTATATGTATTGTTGATATCATATAAAAACAAAGCTATTTAGTAATCTGAATAGCCCTGTCCATTCGTTATGGCCTATGTCAATTGCCACTTTTTGGTTTTCTCGTCAATTCTGTCTTCCCTCCACTAATTTTAATTTTTCTTCCTTTTGTTCAATAGTGGTTGGTCATGCCTCTTTATATCACTTTTCCCTCTGAATGACCGTTATTTGTACGTGTGTATGTGTTTTCTACAGAAATGTTCATTTTTGTGTGAAAATCCGATACTTGCACATATAATAGGATCTAAAAAGAAAGGATCAAATGGACATGATCACTTGCAAAAACTAATAACATTCAATAGTAAGATAAGAGGAAACCCCTCTGGCTTTATCTTGTGTGGTGTGTGTGTGTCGATTTCAAAGTTTTAACAAAAGTCCTGTCCCTCTGAATAAACCATGAGAAGAAAAGAGTGCTCATGAGTAGAGAGCTGGCTATAAACACTCTGGAAGTGAGGCCTAAATCTAGTTCCGCCTACTGTGTAAAATCTGATCCAGAGCCATTCGAAGAGGAGAGAAAAGAGGAGACGGTAAAGAACTGTGGAGAACAGACTAGAGAAAAACTTGAAACATGAGTAAATACATATCTGAGGTGGGAGATTTGTGATATTCTCTGTCATCTACACCCGAAACAGGCCTTGGAAATATACCTGTCCTCAAGGAGATGTCATTCTATAGCTGGGAGAACTGACATGAGTTCCAGACTCTGCTTCTAGGAAGAAACAAAGACTCTCTAGGGCCAATCTGATAACTCCAAGTGTAGTTCAGTAACAAAAAATATGACCTAAAATTGCAAAAGATGACTTTACATGGAAACGTGTGTGTTATAGATGGGGTAGGTGCTGAAGCCCTGTTTAATCTCTTTGAATGCCTAAACGGAATAGAAACTTCTCTTTGGAACCATGCCACACATGGAGATTTTTCTCCATGCTGCAGTGAGTTCTTATTTCACTTTCGAGGTCTACTGGTCTGTAGCCCTGATTGAGTGGAAAGGAATAGATTCTGAGTTAGTGTATAAAGGTTGTAACAACAATGTAAAGAATAGCCAGAGTGGGTTAAAAATTCTGTGCCATTCTCTTGAAGACTGGGTCTTTTAGTTTTGATTAAAAAGATCACAGAGAAGGAATTACTTAGATCTCTTCCTAAGGGGCTTGCTGGCTAAGAGACCATGTTGATAAAACAAGAAAGATTAACTACATTCTATTTCTGGTATGTCACCCAGACTCCCTTTGGGTGAATGATGAGGCCTGGCTTTGGTTACGTAGATCACTGATTAGGTTTTTCAGGTGGGGACAACTAAGAAAAAAGCAAGAATACAATACATGATGTATCTAATTGTGATCTTTATGCATTCAACTCTGTGAAATTAATGACAAACATTTACACCTATCTTTAATTTCTTGGTATAAAAATGGGATAAAATATGGAAAAAAGTTAAAAAAAAGACACCAAGGCAAAGTAAAATTTATAGTCATTAAGCTTTGACTGCCATCAGTACCTTCAATATAAATTTATTTTCCTCATCGGGCCTAAATAAAAAACAAACATCCCACTCAGTCTGAGTCTCTATCTACGCTCAGAAACTTTTCAGTTCTGCTCGCTCATTGTGCGTTGTATTGAAGACCTTAGAGCAATAGGATACAAACATTTGTCACTTTGGTCTATCCTGCCTTCGAGTGACAAAGCCTGTGTTATCTGCCAACCTTAATTACTGTGGATAGGTCCTTATCAGTACCTTGCAAGTGGCTGATCCTGCCCCTCAAGTTATGGTCTTGGACAACACTGAGAAGACATGGGATGCCTTCTTTGCTAAGGCCTGGAATTCCTCTACCCAGCTGAGAGGGAAACAGCCCTGAGGAGACCCATCCATGGAAATGTTACTCTCCTTCCTATTGGGCTGCTTACTTGGCAACCACAGGCGTGTATCACCCGGTCACCAGAAATGGATTTAACATTGGAATCGCTCTGCTTCATCCTGAGTTCTCTTATTTTACAACCATTCCCAATGCTTTCCACAATCACTTTTTATCCTAAGGGAGTTTTGATTTTTTTTTTCTTTGCACCATATTTTTATTATCCAACCTCAGAGAAAAAATACTTATGAACATTCTACCCTCTCATATTCACATTCATTTTTGAATTCCAGACACTTTCAGCTATAGTCTGAATGTCCCTGTGTTACTGATACTAATTCTTCAACATTTAAAGGGCCTTTTCTCTCAGTCTCCAGTTGGCTGTTAGCCTTAAAGTCAGACTCTCAGAAGAGCCAAGTGAAAATGTAAATCATGTTCTTTTAATTAACATCATTCTTGCTTTTCATCGATGTAAGCCTTCCATCTCAGCACTAGAATACAACAGTTTTTGGTGAAGACTTGAACTGAGTCAAAAGGATGGCTTGTTGGCCAAACAATGAAAAGAATAGATAATTGAGAAATGGATATAAATTTCTAAGATAGTATCCCCCCACCCAAACGAATGCAAATACTTGTTAAGTAAAGGATAATTGCATTCTACTGTATAAGGATGAAACCTTAAACACTTTTATGTTATTGGATATATTTACAGCTTTAACTCATAAAACTAACACTGTGATGCAAATTCATAATTGTTATTTCTTTAAGAAATTTTTTCTTTTAAAAAGTATTAATCAAAATATTTCGTATTATGAATATGACATGTTAAATATAGAAGTTTTAGGAAATGTGCCTAGGAAAAAAGAAATTAAAAATTGTTCATAATCTTACCACTTTTAGGATTTGGGGTTTTGGCATACCTATTTCCAGAATGTACGGTATTCACAGGTGAAATCTTATGATACTCAACAAGGTATAAATTATAAATATGAGGTGGTTAAAATTCCTCATTAAATAGTAAGCTTCATTATTTAAATTTTTAGCAAACGTTTAAATTATATCTATAAAAGTCGTCTCTCTGTATTTCATCTCTATGTCTCCCTAAGTCTCTGAAGCCCAGTAAAATGTAGTTATTTTAGATGTGGCTTATGTTTGGAATAACAACTACCCTGACTATAATCAGATATTCATTAAATAAAAAAGGCCAGTGATCAAATGGTTATCGGGGCTCTGCAACAGAGTTCTAAAATTTCCTGGTCAAAGATGGAGTAATATAAACCCCCAAAACCTGTCCAACTGGGTCCCAAATTTCCTGAATGTCCCGAGGGCACTCAGAGCTGCTATGGCGTTGCTCACAAGGGCAGACACTGGCTCACAGGCACAGGAACCCAGGGGCTAATGTGCGCCCTAACTGGGGCCTTCTCTTCCCTGTGGATCCAATAGTACCAGCTTTCCTCTTCCCTCCAGCAAATGTACATAAAGGGAAATTATGCCTGCCTTATCAACTAGAGTTTCTGAGAGTAAATAATGAAAGAGCTAAGGGAAAACTAATAGATCCAAATAATTTAAACCTTCAAAATAAAATCTGAAGGCTTCAAAAGAAAGGCAAATGAGCCATGTCAGGTTGAGGAGGTGGGCCAGGATATTCAGTCCTATCAAAGAAATTTTATTAGCATCAAAAACAGTTTGGGAATAAGTAAGCAGATATAGCTCTGCAAGGTTCAGCATTGAAAGTGATCTTACTTTAAATTTCACAAAGTTTCAAGAGGTGAAGAATAGGGTAAAACATTGAAGAGTACATTTGACATCAGGATCTTCTGAGAATCAACATACTAAGCCAAATGGAAACTATATCTTTTGAAGCTGAAATGAGTCACTGGCAGAGCTTCAGTGTGGGTAAGAAGAAGAGGACAAATTATAGGAATAATGATCTAAATTGTGCTTATTGGATTATAGATTCATAATGGAGTGTTATTAGCATCTTACTTTGTGTTGTGCACCCTGCTAGATGCTTTCACACATATTTTTAGATAATTTTCAAAACAAATTCTGTGAAATTTTGCATCTTCATTTTACATATGAAGAAACAGACATTAGGAAAGTAAGTAATTTACCCAAGATGGAAGAGCTCCTAAGAGGCAGAGCCAACCTTGAGCGCTGTCTTCACAGGCCAGTTAGTTCTAATTCCAGAAGAGGTGTGGAAAGTTGGATAGACCTCACACTGCAGACCTGCACAAGTTCTTCCTGTAGCTGTTACTACAATTTCTTAGACATTATCGGAAATAATATTAGAAAATAGATACAAAATGTCATAGTACATAAATACTTAATATCATAGTATATTTCTATTTGCAATAATATGTGTGATCTTAATGTACTACTTTTCCAAAAGGAGACATGTCAAAGCTGGAGAAGTTCCAGTGATTGGTAATAAAAACAAATCTGCTCTCAGTAAGTGGTCTCTGTTCAACTCAGTGTATTCCTGATAATATGCTGCTTAACAACATCATCACAACAACAAAAAGAGTTTAAGTGAGCTAATGTTATAATAGTCTTGCATGTAAGTATTTACTTTGCACTTCCTTTCCACCATCTCCTTTCAAACATGAGATGGGTATCTGCTGTTTTTTGCCCTCTCTCCAGCAAGCATCTAGTTCTAGTTATGCTTTTCTTTTGGCCAACCTCCCCCTCCTGCACTTGGAGTTCATTTGCCCGATGAAAGGCTCTGCCATGGTCCCAGGATGAAGTGGATAACCCAGCCTGACTCGTCAGTGTCAAGTGATTGGTTCAGTTAGTCATGTGACTCAGGGTGGTCAGATCAGAGTGAACCCCAGTACCTGATGTATTAGTTTCCTGTGGCTACTGTAACAAATTACCCCAAACCTGGTGGTTTAAAATAACGGAAATTTATTCTTTCACAGTTCTGGAGGCCAGAAGTCTGAAATCGGTTTCACTGAGCCAAAATCGAGGTGTCAGTAGGGCTGTGCTCCCCCTGGAGGCTCTAGGAGAGAATTGTTTCTTGCAGCTTCCAGCTTCTGGTGGCTGCCAGCATTCCTTCACTTACGGCCACATGGCGACCGTCTCTGCCTCCATGGTCACATCACCTCCTCCTCTTCTGTATGTGTGTGGAGTTTCCCTCTGCTTTCCTCCTATAAGAACACTTGTGATTGTATTTGAGGTCCACATGGAAAATCCAGGACAATGTCCCCACGTCAAGTTTCATAACATAATCACATCTGCAAAGACTCTTTTTTTCTTGGTTCCAAGGATTAGGACCTGATATCTTTGTGTGGCCATTATTCAGCCTACTACACCTGGGCAGAATTAATGAGAGGGAACATTGTCTCTTTTATTCTGGACTGGGTTTTGAGTGTGTGAGCCTGCAGACATCTTGCCACCAAGAGGAGAATACATTATGTGCCTAAGGCTGGGATCAGCAGGAGGATAAAATAAAGAACAACAGAGGGAGATGGAGTCCTAATGACATCATTTCAGGATTCAGCCAGGCCTGAAGCTAGGCCAGCCTCTGGATTATAAGTGGTTAAACCGGTAAGTCCCCTTTTTGCTTAAGCCAGACTTTTTTCTTTTTGTTTACAGAAATACTAGCATAAATTACATCTCCACTATTAGAATTCTGAAAAAGTATTTCACGTTGGATCCATTTCACAATCTTAAAGGCTTTGGGAATTTTCTGCTTAAACTCAATGCTTTGAAATACCCATGCATGCATTTTATGAACGTTCACTTTGAGTCAGAGGTGGAATCAACTCGTTCCCGAGAATTCCTGTTAGGGTTTTTTGCTTTTTCTATTGTCCAGAGATGTTTCTTATCCTCTCTTTTCATGCTGCTTTTCTTTTCGTATTACCTGACTCCCAGTCTATTTCTTTTCCTTTCTCACTTCAAAGGTCTCCTAATTGAAATGTGCTGAAGCAATTGAAATGTGGTACCTTGACGAATTACTGTCAGACACTGTAACCTTTGGACCAGCTAGAATCTTGTCATGAGAGAAGACAGTGTATGTTGGTGGAAGTTTAGAAAAAAGAATCATAAGAAATTTCACACTGGTAAAGTTCTTCCTATGAAGAGAAGGGAAAAAAGAGTCAAGTTGTAAGATGGGCAATGTATCTGTTGACAATTAAAGGAATAAAATGAAATATATGTTGCAGATACAGAGATTTTGGGTACTGTGAAATAATGTAGCTGTTAAGATTCAATTTTAACAAGGCAGCTTTTTAAAGTTTCTAAGAGTGTTTTTGTTAATAAGTTGGTGAAACCTGGACTGAGCAGTCAGATATGTGGCGCATGTGTGACCAGGTGAAAACTAGATTGCCCAGATGGTGACCAATGTTGACACAGGGGAGATCTTTAGGAGATCTGCCAAAGGTTCTCTTCCATTTGATATGTTTATTAATAACTTCAGTCAGGCCAGAAATGGCATGCTTATCAAATTCAAGTGTGACATGAACTGGGAAAGACAGAGATTAACATATTGAATGATAGAATCCAAAATGAACCTGTCAAGCTGGATCTTGAACTAAGTCTAACAAAACCAAATTTAAGTGGCTCTGTATTAGGTTAACATTCCACTCCACAAACCCAAGATGGAAGAACTATGGCGCAATAGCACTTTTGGAAAAAAACAAAAAACTTAACATTTTTGGGTAACTGGTAGATCAACGTGAGCCAAAAATGTGAAAAAGATGCCAGAAGAGTTGACTGAATCTTGGTTCTCTGGCACCACCAGAATGCAAAACTGGGGCAAGGATGATGCTCCATACAGTCACAGTGCTTTCAAGGAGAAGTAGGCAAACTGAGTTTGGTGCAAAGGACAGTGATTGGGTGATAAGTGGCAGGAAACCATGCCATCTGGGGAAGTAGTGAAAGAACAGGGACGCTTAGTGGGAAAAATTATAATTCCTAGATGAATCATAAGATGTATTCTCAAAATTTTAAACCGTACAGAGCCCAGGCCTCATTCTCAGAAATGTAGACTCAGCAGTTAGGCAGGAGACCAGTAATCTATCTTTACAAACAAATCTATCTTTACCAAAATTAATCAGAGAGATTAATTTTTAAAACTCAGATTATATGACTTTTAGAGCAGCTTCCAACTCATTTTATGCTCCTAAGAATTTTTGCTTTCCAAATTGTACATGTATTTCTAAATATTCCATAAAATTGATCTACCCTCAAATATAGATGATGTGTTTACTTTTGGCTGAATCGTGAGTTAGATATTACAGGCCAGTGCTACCGCTTCTCAAACCCTGCCCAGCCCCTGGCCCCCAACCACCTGAGGAGCTTTAGGAAACACCATGCCCCAGCATCGGCCTCAGAGACTATAAATACAGGGCGGGGCCTGGGAATCTCATTTCTAAAAAGTTTCAATGGTACATTGAATGAGACATTCAATGAGACATTTCATTTGCTAAAAAATTTTGTTTTCCATAAAGTGAGAAGTTTTATTTCAGGGACTGTGAGGGAAGAAATGATGCCTGTAGAAACAAAGGCTAGAAAGGCTAACCAACACGAGTTGGTTAATCAGCTACACTTCTACGTCTCCAGATGTGGTGGGTGCCAACAGACCCTCTGCATATCTGCATGTGACACAGAAGGCTCTTGGGATCAGATCCATCGTTTCTGCCCCTTAATTAGTTCTCAGGATTTCATGTGTGTCACCCCATTACTGCTAATGCAAGCTATGTGCCCTCAACTAGGGAAGAGATCCCCAATAATTGTGGGATTCTGTGTGTGAAAAGCAAAGTCACATTTCGTGTTTCAGGCTTGTGAAGCCTTCCTGCAGCCTTATTGATTTGCTCTTATTGTGGTAATCACTGTTCTTTCGTTTGAGTGGTTATTTTAAAATGGGAAAAGAGCCTAAATTAGTGGTATACATTTTAAGACATACATTTGCATCCATCATAAACTCTAATTTATACTTTGGCCAAATAATTTTAACAGTTGCTATAAAATCAGTTATTTAATAATAGTTTTTACTACCATATTGAATGCAGCAGGAGACAAGTTTAATAGCTTCATGTCCACAACAAATTTCCAGCTATTATTTGCACATCCCACATGCCTTTGACAACTGCATGGACTAGTCAAACTCCCACTGATTGCATTATTTGCATCTTGCTAAAAACTAGTTTACCATTTGCACACAGTAGTTTTTTAGTAAATACATCTATTTTTCTAACCTCAATTTCTTTTGCGTTCTCAGATTTACATCATTATAAAAACTACTGTTATTTTCAATAGAATAATTTTCCACAATCATATATGTGCCCTTCATATGACATCTGCAATTCAGTTCTAAAGCACAAAGAGGAAAATGTGCATAAATGAAATTCATTTAACATTTATATTTGTAGTAGTAAACATAAGAGGAGATTTCAAGGGGGTAAAAAAAAAACATATTTTACACATATGCCAAGATAGTTAAGTAAGAAAATTTAAATTTGGCAATTTGAGAGAAAATTTTAAATAAAAAAGTATAATACTAAGTTGATCTCTCTTTTTGGAACTTGCTTTTTAAAATTATGTTCATTTTCTTAAAAGTATGAATACAGCTTTAATTGAGTTGTCTAAACTTGAGATAATTTTGATTATCTGAATGTAAGAAACTCTAAAATTATTAAATCCAATTAACTGAAATACTCAACTTACCTAATTCATCTTTGTATCTCCCATGACACCCAGTGCAGCACTTTGTATGTGGAAATAGAGCACAATATATGAGCAAATAAATGTAAGGATTTGTCAAGAAATTAGTAAATCTTCCTGAATTTGTATGGTTGGTTTAGCTGACATTAATTCTTGACAAATAAAATGGTTTTCAATCTTCAAAAATTTGCAATGCCACAAAATAGTGTGTGGAAATAACTGAAGACCAATTAAATGAGAACAAGCAAAGGGTATTTATTAAGAACTTGCTTAGCAAGGGAGTCAGCCACCAACACTTGTGCTTGGTCAAGACTCAAAGGCAGCCCGAAGAGTGGGATAGCTATGTGGGACAAAGGAAAGCTTCAGGTATGCACTGCTTGGAGGATGGTGGCATGCGGGAGCTGTTAGCGGGCTAGCTGGAAAAGATGCATCCTAGGTAATTGGTTAGGGGTGTACACTTGCCTTTCACGAGTTGGTCCTCAGTTGGAAGCTGGGACAAAAATTAGGGAAGCTGTCAGTTATTAATCAAGTTCTGGCCATTTGGGGCCAATTGTTGCAAGGGGTTATGGTCTGATTTCCTACAAGGTGGGCTTATAGCAGGTTGGCTTCCTGGGCTCGTTGCTGCAGATTATGGGTCAGAGTTCTATTTTTATATTTGGTCTAGCCATTGGCTATTTGTAATTTCAGTGTCTCAAGTGCTTAGAAATGGGGCAAGTTGTATAATCCAAAGAAAAGATGTTGAGAAACTATAATTTTGTCTCCTGTGCCAAAAATATAGTTTGGCAATTTAGTTGACTTTTTGAGCAATTTAGTTTATAGTTTTATTACAGTTACAAATGCACAAAATCTGTCCTAATGACCACATGATGACCACTCTCCTCCGCCCCCATACACATTTCCTATTCTTAGGGACAATCACTTTTAACACTATTAACCATTTCTTTTGATATTTACCTTCACATATCTAAATACCATGTTTATATACTACTAATTTAAGACTTTGCTATTGACTCTCCATGTGGGAGGATGAAGATTCGGCTCTCCTTTACTACCCTCCCTCACCACCATCACCCCCATACAGCAGAAACACCACACTTCTGTGTTCCCAGCCTCTCAATACAGTTATATAATAATTTGGGTGAGATAAATATTTATTGTTAACATTATTATAACAACCAAATGCTGTTCACAGTGACATGTTGTATTCTATGATCACATTTTCTTTCCTTCACAACTTTTTGGAGTTAACAATAGACTTATTTTTTGCTGGCTTAATTTTCTAATCATCTAATTTGTATCACCAATTCATTCCAAATTCTACGCATGAACATCTAAATCTCCTCTCACTATGTTTAAAGGATTCTATTAATTTCATCTTCTTGGAGACAACTCTCATGGACCTCCTGACTCAACCCAGTCTTCCCTGGGTGTTCTGCACAGCTGTCATCTGAGATCTCCCTACACTATAATCCTGAGAATTCTCTCTGTCTTTCCTGTGTTGAATCTTTTGTATTCCAAATTCTATGCCTTTTTAATTCTTGGTTTGCTCTCTCATTTGGGTGGAGCACATCTGTCAGTAGTTTCCTTAGAAGAAGTTAATTTTTCTGAAACTTTGCATATTTGAACATGTTTTTATTTCGCCATAACACTTTATTTTAGTGTGGCTGAGAATACAATTTCAGATAGGAAATAGCTTTCTTTCAGAATTTTGAAGCCTTTATTCTGTTGTTTTCCAGGCTTCTGAATGCTGTTGAGAAGTCTAAATTCATTCTGCTTCACAATCCATTTTCTGAAGCCAGTTTTTCCTCTCTGGAAGCTTGGGATATCTTTTCTTTGTCCCACTGCTCTGAAATTTCACGATGATGTGCATGTTCTAGGGCTATTCTCCTCTTTTATGCTGGGCTTCAAAGGGACCTTTCCATCTGGAGATCCAAGCCCTTCATTTCTGGAAAATGTTCTTCGTTTATTTTCTGATTATTTATGTCCCTCTGTTTTCTCTCTTTTTCTTTTCCTTTGGAACTTCATTTTCTGGATGATAAATGTTCCTGGCCTAATGTTCTGATTTTCTCATCTTTTCATTCCTGTATTTCTTCTCCATGTCTTTTTCTCCTGCTTTAATGGAAAGTAAACTTGTTCTACTTTAATGAATAAATTCAAGAACTTTATTTTCCATCCTCTCTATTGAGTCTTTGATTTCTGCTATTTTATTTTTAATTTCTAAGAATTCATTTTTGTTCTTTGGATACTCCTTTCTATAGCATCTTGCTTTTATTTTAAAGAGGCTCTAAGACTGTTATTGATAGATATTTTTTGAAGTTTTCATGTCTCCGTCTAATATCTGATGTTAGTTGTTTCTGTTTATTATGTTTCATATTAGAGATTTTCCTCAGCTTTCTGATAGCCCCTGATTCTCTATCATATTTAAAAGTGGGACATTATTTTATAGTTGTAAACTATACCTCAGTAGAGCTATAAATAGATAGAAGAAAAAAAATGGGGCATTTTGAAGCTTGTGGGAAGTTCCAAGCATGTGGTTGAGGCACGTACATGTTTGTCAGCTACTGGACGGTTTCATTGGCAGAACCCCAACATCGGAATCTAGGTCTTATCTCTTGAGCTGGTCAGATTCTTCAGAGAAGAATCTTCTCATCTTCTGTCTGGAGAAGAGAAGCCTAGTGGTCAATGTTCTGGAAGCTGAGGGGGAAAAAAGGTTGAGGTGTTTCAGAATTCATTATTTACACTGTCACTTAAGCTCCATCTTCAACATGGTAGTCCCAACCTCACTTGTGCCTGATGTCCCCAAGCAGTGCAAACTCTGCCTGCTGTGACTCTGCCAGAGCATTAACCTCTAATCTTCAGCCAGAGCAGATGAGAGGCAGTCACCTTGGTCAAGCAGAGAAAAGATGATTTGGTCAGCGGGTGTTCACTACATTTAAACAGACTTTTAACAACCCTCCTGTTTGCAGCCCACTTAGACCCCACTTCCTGAAGCCTTGGGGACTTCGGGGGTGCAGAGTAGAGTGCTTCTTGAGTTTCTCAAGTTGCAGCTTAGGATTCGTTTTCCCTTGTTCTGCTGGTAAGTTGCCACTCTTCTTTCCACTTTTGCTTTTCCACTTTCAAAATTGTGTTGCTAATGCCTCCTTTTTTTCTCCCTATCTCTTTATTGTCATTATTTTAGGATTTCAGGAGGAGGCAAAGGTACAAGAGTGTGTTCAGTATACCATCTTTAACACAAATCCCTAATAAATTTGGACTTTCTGCTCTCAGTATCTTTTCCTGTAAAAAGGGAATGAAATACAGGCTCATGATGCTACGTATAAGATATAATAATTCTCATCTGTATATCGCTGTACATTATATAAAGTATTTCACATGGACCTCATTTCATCCTCCTCATAATTTTATAATTCCATTTGAGCAGGTATTAGTCCTTTAACCTAAGTGGAAACTGAGGATCATAGAGGTTCACGTCCCAGAGGTCACTGCCATCGATGGATGGAACTGGAACTGCCATGCTTCTGTTCACATGTGGTCTAATGGAGCTCCTGAAATGAACAGAGGACAGAGAGAATGAAACAGCAGGGAGCTGATTCTGGTGGCTGATTCAATGTCTACATAGTCTGACAAAAATGAGAGTATTAGGCAGGAATTAAAGATTCCAGTCTCTACCAAGCAAACGCTAAAAAAAATTCAGATAAATTTATGGTTAGGGAAACAGAATGAAACCTAGAAATTTAATCAAGATTTCAAGACATCAAATTTGATTCCCTGGTAAGTATGCGTACAACACAAGTCATTAGCTAAGTACAAAGCCATATTTCTTAAGGTTAAATACTGATTTTCTTATCTTAGGTGCCCTCTGGGAATCTTATTTCCTTCATGGCTGTTCTTCTATATTAAGCACAGAAGTGAGCCGACAGTATCTGCCATTTCCATCTGCTAGTATCTCTCTTTTCTGAAGAAAAATACAGGTAACCTAGGATTTATAATCCTTTGTTTCTTCCTAATTCTGTCATTTTTATCTTCAGCACCTCATTTAATCAATTAAGCAATATCCATGGAGTACCTCTGTAGGAGGCCCCAAAGGGGATGCAAAGAAGAAAAAGGCAGTCTCTGCCCTGAAGAAGTCATCTTTGAGGGAACAAAACATCATTTTGTAGCTAAATTGCAGTGAGGCCAAAATCTCACATCTCATCAAAATATGGGGTATTCACATTCTGTCAAAACATCATTCAAAATAATCCATTCATTTATTCATTCATTCAAAAAAATCCAGCTACGTTCCTGTGCAGCTATTGAATGATATGACTGACCTGGTCAGACTAGTGACATGTTGAACCTGGGATTTCTATGAGAGGTGTGACTATTCTCTGAAATTGGGCCACTGACCTCAGTGTTCTTGGGCACCTCCGCCTTGATGTCTGGCCTCGTAGCTCTACTTTCGTTTCCTTTTTCTGCCAGCGTTCACTGTGGCAGCAAGGGGATGGCTCTCCACCCTTGGTTCTCTTTGACCTGAACTTCCACAGTATATTCTCCTCCTTCCTGAAGTGACAGCATCCTGCCCTCTTAGGAGGGGCCATAGTGGTATACCAAGGGCAGGGAAAAAACCCTGCTTACTGGGAATATAAAAAATATCGTTCTTTTCATCTCACCAATTAAATTCAGCATCAGGAAGGAAATAAGCAGTGTGCTACAAAGGAGGATACGAGGAGAAACCTGTATTCATTGGGGTGGTTAGAGAGTTCCTTTCTGAGGAGAAGGCATTAACTGGAACCTGAAGATAAGAAAAAACCAACCATGAAAAAATATGGGTCCCAGGCAGACAGAACCATAAATTAGTTCCAAAGACATAGTCTAAGTCTTGCCCTTTAAGTCGGTAATTAAGGAAGACAAGTAGGTGGGCTAGGAGCTGGGTCTTTTGGGCGGTACTAGAGGTCGGTTCACTTAGCCATTCCCAGCCGCGTTCTCCCCTACCTTCCTCCACTAGAGAGGCTGGGAAACATATGACTACAATTCCCAGCTACCATGGAAGCAAGGCCTGGTCATATGACACCACTTTTGCTGGAGGAGAAAGTCCTTTAGGGGCCTTTCCTTCTCAAAGAAAAGCCAAATGCCCACAAGAAGAAGTGGTTTTGTCCTTTGCCTTTCCTCTTTCTGCCTGGAATGCAGGAGGCACTTAGGTTTTGCAAGGCTGAGAATGAGCAGGAGAACAGGAGGAAACTGGATCCTCAACGGCATGGTGACATGGCTGCACCACCTGGACTGCCTACCTCCATATAAGAAACTACAGAATGGTAACTTATTTTTTAACACTTTCTAAGTGGTTTACTTGAATTCACAGTTATCCTCATAAAGACTTAAAGAAATAAGTACCATTGTTATCCTAATTTTTAGATAAGGAAGTTGAGGCATGGAAAGGTTGAATAATTTACCCAAGTTATTCAGTTAGTAAGTGGAGCAGCTGGACTTTGAACTCAGGCAGTGTATTACTCAATCCTACATCCTTAACCATTGTTCTATATGCCAGGGTTGGCTGGTCATCTGTTATCCAGAGATCAACAAAATCCTGACTTATACATCCTTCAAGGATGGAAAAAATTTAGTTGGGAGCTTTGAGATCATCACATAAACAAAGATCAGTGCAGTGTGTGGCCAGAGAATGGCAAGTTAGACAACCATGTGACAAAGAATTTTTGGTAGGAAGAGACAAAGATGAAGATGGAAATTACACCAGAGTGACTGAGAAAGGGAGCTCTGGAAATTAGAATATTTGCCTACAAATTTAAGTTCCACCACTTGCCACCAGCTGAGTGATTGTGGCCTAATTATATTACTTATCTTTATAAGATCTAGGTCATTCTATCTTTAAGCCTCAGTTTCCTTGTCTCTAAAATAGCCATGGTGATCATATACGTCTTTCAGAGTTTTACTGCTCGAGCAAAATGCTTTGCTCCTAGTAAGGCTTCAGTAAATGTTAGCTCAAAAAACACTGAGATAAGTTTGAATGTTTTCTTCTACAGCTTGTCTCATCTTGACAGTAATGACTTCTAGAAATCTTCAATTTAAAATGCAACATTTGGAAACTTTAAAATATCAAAGATGAAGAGAAAGTAAAGATGATCTTTTCTTTGATGTTAGCATTGAAATGTTTTTTTCATATTCTAGTGGAAACCCAGCTATATTACAGATCACAGGACCTAGGACACCATTGTTGCAATAATTTAATCTGAGGTAGGACTGACATTGTTAGTACGTTTCTTAATAGTACTAGTCAAGCAGAGATTTAAGGAATGTACCTATTGACTTCAAAGGATTTGTTTTAAAGAAAGTGAAATAAAAAGGAAATAAGAATCCATGGGAACATGATACGGTACCATGATTTCCACCCTGAGTTTTGGAAAATCTGACTAACCTCCAAACTGCGTTGTGAGAAAAAACAGTTATCTCACTCAAAGGCACAAGAACTAATATAGAACATTAGCTTAAAGCCTCTGGGGAGAAAAGAGGGATACAAAGACCGACACTTGCTTGTGTATTGAACACCCGCGTGGAAAGGAGCTGCAGCTTGGTGAGCTGGTGCCTGTCTGTGCCTTTGAATCGACTGTGATGCAGACAGCAATGTGTCATTGCACACGTTCTGAGTGAGCCAGCAGATCTCTAAAACTTCCCAGCTCCAGAGATTGCAGGAAGCATTTTCCTCTAGGACTTCTTGGTGACTTAAACAAAGGAAGTGAGTCTACAATGACCACCAGGGGGCTCTGATAAAATCTTCATAAATCAGTTTTTTCCCTTGTCTTTTCCCATATTCAAGGAACCAGCCTGAGAACTACCACTGATGTGTGTTTGGGAGAGTGGTTACTGTGTCTGTAAGGTTGCTGCTGCCACTGGTCATTTAAGATGGATCCCTGCTTCCAGAGAGGAAAAAGCCTACCACTGGCTCTCCCTTCCCAGAGGGCGGGGCAGACAGCCTTCTGGTCAGAGGAGTGACTCCTGTAGGCAATCGTTTCCCCTCGTCCAGGATGCAGGAGCGGAAGGAAAGGGTACAGCTTGACCTGTTTCCCCAGGGGGCTCCTCGGCGTAAATCAGCCCTAGTGTCCTGCTCACACATGGCAGGGAAGTCACAGGGAGATCTGTGTCGTTCCCTGCAGAACATACAAAACAATCTACAGAGGTGACAGGCATTCTGAAGGTTAGATTGTTGCCAGGGTCTCTCCAGCAGGTCACTTCCTACATCTACTGTTCCTGGGAACACAGGTTTGGATGTGGCTGCCATAATTATATTTTCCAGTATATTGAGACTGCCACGTAGCATTCACCTTGCTACGGAACCCATGACTAAGTGGGGAATTTTTCAAGAATATCAACCTACCTAATCATTTTACCTAAAATAGTGAAAAGGTAAAAGTTCCCATTAGAAACAGATTTTTATAAAAATATGACCTATTTGCAAATTGAACTTCTAATCCCACCTGGTAAAATGAAATATGAGAGCCACATAATGAACTCAAAGTCCAGTAAGCGAGGGCCTGTTTCTAAAGCAGCGCCATACACACTGTCACTGATTCTCACAATGCAAGACGGCAGACAGGACAAAAACTCTTACTCTCATCTGCAGATGAGCAAACAGGAAGCCCTGCTGAGACAAACCACGGGGTTTACTGGATATGGTCCTGGGTGGGGTCTAGCAGCTGACAGAACCTCAGTATGCCCAAAAGAAGAGTCTGATGAGAAAGGATGGGAACAACTGCTGACGGTCTTCCCATCCAAATGGTAACTGAGCCCAATTAGATTTTTCTATCCCATCTCCACCTGTACAGAACCCTAGCACAGAACTTTGTGCACAGCAGACTCTCTTTAGTATTTGATTCTAAAATCAGTGGTTACTAACAACAACCACCTATATATCACTAATTATGTGCCAGAAACTGTTCCAAACACTTTGTATTATTACTCATTTAATCCTCACAAGAACTCTGTGAAGTAGGTACAATTATTCCCTTCAGTTTACAGATAAGGAAACTGAAGCACAGAGAGGTTAAGTGACTTGCCCAACGTCACGCAGATTAATAGTGTGAGGGTTAAGATTTTTAAAAATAATATGCAAATGCATTGCCCTAGCATCAACACTTCAGGAGATTATATTCTGAGGGTAATGGGGGCAAAACAAAGAACTAAAACGTATTACCTCTCCTGTTTTAATTAGGCCATGAGAAGGAATTCCTGGGGCATCAAAAATGTCACCCTAGTGATTTAATCCTTTATACAAAAGTGGCTTTGAACTATGCTGGGATGAGTTTTGTCTTTTGTCGGTGACAGGTTCTGGCCTTAGGTAGGACATGAACAGCTATAACAAAGGGCACCTGCGCCCATTCTTTCTTCTGTTCAGGTGAGAACAGGGCTGCATTGGGGAAAGTTTAAATGACCTGGTTTCTTCTGGCCCCTGAGAAAAACAATGAGTTTTCCATCTCATGCCATTCTCCCCAGTTTCATGTGCACACATTCAAAAGGTGAGCAATGATGTGAAGTCCTGGGTGAAAAGTTCTGTTTGCTCCTCTCCTGTCTGAAGCTAAGCAGAGTAGACTCCAGCGGCGAGTGTGTGCAGGGCAGGGGTCTGCCATCACCGTGTCCCGCTGCCCCGCTGCTGCCCAGGGCGCACACGCTGCTCTGAGAGCTGGGCAGAGACTGTGATGCACTGTACACTTAAAGCTTTGCTTAGTCCGAGATCCACAGAATAAACCATCAGTCTGTCCAGTGCCTCTAGATCCACACCGAGCTTTCACGTGTGATGCCACTGCTGCAAGCAGGGAGTGTAAATCAACTAATTTAACTCGCAGTCGGGACTCAGTGAAGGTGCACTCCACATTCTGAGCTAGCTCTCTGTCTCCGACTCCCTCCCTTTCTCCTTCCTTCCTTCCCTCTCTCCATCTGTCCTCTCTTTCCCCTCTCTACCTGCCTCCTTCCTTCCTTTCTTTTTTTCAGCGACATACTGTCTTTTGATCAGTGAAAGACAATACGTCTTTGTGGAAACCTATACAGGGTGCTTACATTTTCCCTTCATTGTCTCGAAATACACTTTCATGATCTCAGTGTACCTCAAAAAGTGGGAAATAATCATAGCAACAAGGCCTAGAGAAGAAAACATGAGTAATGAAAATAAGGACAATCTTTTCAATTAAGCCACCTTGGGGCATTTAAGTGACCTAACTTTGTCTATGCCTTTTGGCAGGTGTGGTGATACTTTGGATGGATCAGGGACTTTCTGCATGAGGTTAAGGTCTAAAGTCAACATATAATTTGGATAGGTAGGGGTAGCTTATGGTCAGACCAGTTTCCTTCCTTTTCTTAACTTACATTTTGACTTGAATGCAGTTTGGACAAGTTTCACGAACTGCTGCTAGAGATCCCACTACTCCATAAGCGCAGTTGGCCATTCTGCCCACAGACCTGGCAAGGTGGGCTCCTGCCCTGTGCCCGTGCCTTACAGGGCCTGAGTATCACAAACCTATCAAAATAAATTTATTAAGGGAGACATGGTCACTTCTGTCACTAGGGTCTGGTGCTTAGTGCTCAGGAAGCATAAACATAATCCTAAACATCTGCTCTCAAAACCAACTCTGTTCAGGCCCCAGAGAAATGCTTCCCCACAACTTGGGTCCCCTGTCTGGGAAACACTGCTGTGAAGGTTTTTGGGGTGTGCTGCTGCTGACACGGCAGATGGACACTTAGCTGTGTGGATGATGTAATGGCAGAGGCACTGTTTTGAAGTCATATTAATTAAGAATCAAGTCTTTCCTTTCAGACAGCAAGAATATCATACAGTCTTAAATACTGCACACTGTTTCCAGTAGTGTCAAGCATCAGTTTTCTTGCTTCCCTTCGTGTTCCAATCCATGGTTCTGAAGGAAGTCGCCCATTCATATAGTACTGGCACCTGGTTGAACATGGTGACTGAGGAATATTTTGCAAAACTAAGTAATTAATTCGACAGTTAAAATGGTAGAAATGTCTTTATAACACATGTGAAATGTGACACTGATTCTTTACATGGACAACCAGGTGGACATTGAATGTTAGACCTGCTAATAGTTTCTATTTTATCAAAAATTTAGGGGCTGGTCTGGTGGCACAGCAGTTAAGTGTGCACGTTCCGCTTCTTGGCGGCCCAGGGTTCCCTGATTGGGATCCAGGTGTGGACAAGGCACCGCTTGGCAAGCCATGCTGTGGTAGGCGTCCCACATTAAAGTAGAGGAAGATGGGCATGGATGTTGGCTCTGGGCCAGTCTTCCTCAGCAAAAAGAGGAGGATTGGCAGCAGTTAGCTCAGGGCTAATCTTCCTCAAAAAAAAATTTAATAAGGTATAATTGAATGTTCAAATGCTAAATAAAAATTTTAAGCTTTTTATGAATAATTTTTATTTAAATATTGGTATTCATAATCATAATTTGTAGCTCACATTTTAATTTTAATAGATAACCTTGAACCATTTGGAAGAAAATAACTTTCAACAACTACGGGAAAGTATTTTAATTTTCTAATTTTAAAAATTTGATTTAAATTTTGATGAAAAATATACTCCAATTTTGTAAAATTTGAGTACACTAATCTTTTATCAGTGTTGTCCCATGGAACTTTCTGTGATGATGGAAATATTCTATATCTGTGCTGTCCAATACAGTGGCCATTAGCCACATGTGTCTAAGAGCACTTGCAATATAGCCAGTGCTACTGAGGAACAAAACTGACTGAAATGTGGCTAGGTGCGCCATATAGAACAGCAAAGCTTCAGATCATTACCATCCCTGTAACACGAATTATGTGACCATCTTAATTATAACAACATATTAGTTTTTACTCAAATAAAGGAAAAAATCAATTTAATGGAATAAATATATAATAATGTATTAATTATGTATATCTTTATTTTATTACTTATCCATATAGCCAGACTATCAACAGAAAATCTAGGTATGCATGAGGATATATTCAGTTGTCTTTGATATTTTGCTGGCTTTTGTCATATAAAAACTATAGGTCTTTTTTTTTTTTGACTGTTTTCTTTTTTATTGCAGTAACATTGGATTATAACATTACACAACTTTCAGGTGTACTGTGTAATATATTTCAAGTTCTGTGTAGATTACATCATGTTCACCACCCAAAGACTAATTACCATCCACCACCACACACATGTGCCTAATCACTCTTTTCACCCTCCTCCCTTCCTCCCTCCTTCCCGTCTGGTAACCACTAATCCAATCTCTGTTGCTATGTGTCTGTTTGTCATTATTTTTGTCTTCTAATTATGAATGAGATCATACGGTATTTGATTTTCTCCCTCTGACTTATTTCACTTAGCATAACACCCTCAAGGTCCATCCATGTTGTCACAAATGGCCAGATTTCATTGCTTCTTATGGCTGAGTATTATTCCATTGTGTATCTATACCACATCTTTATCCATTCATCCATTGATGGGCACCCAGTTTGCTTCCAAGTCTTGGCTATTGTGAATAAGGCTGCAATGAACATAGGGGTGCATGTATCTTTATGCATTCATGTTTTCAAGTTCTTTGGATAAATATCCAGGAGCAGAATACACTGATCATATGGTAGATCTATTCTTAATTTTCTGAGGAAAGTCCACACCGTTTTCCACAGTGGCTGCACCAGTTTGCACTCCCACCAGCAATGTAAGAGGGTTCCCTTCTCTCCACATCCTCTCCAACATTTGTTGTCTCCTGTCTTGCTAATATAGCCATTCTGACGGGAGTGAGGTGATACCTCATTGTAGTTTTGATTTGCATTTCCCTGATAGTTAATGATATTGAAAATCTTTTCAGATGCCTGTTGGCCATCCTTATATCTTCTTTGGAAAAATCTCTGTTCAGATTTTTTGCCCATTCTTTCAATTGGGTTGTTGGGTTATTTTGGTGTTGAGACGTATGAGTTCTTTGTATATTTTGGATATTAACCCCTTATCTGATATATGGTTTACAAATATCTTCTCTCAATTGTTAGGTTGTCTTTTCGTTTTGTTGATGGTTTCCTTTGCTGTGCAGAAGCTTTTTAGTTTGATGTAGTCCCATTTGTTTATTTTTTCTATTGTTTCCCTTGCCCAATCCAGACATGGTATTTGAAAAAATGCTGCTAAGATGGATGTCAAAGAGCGTACTGCCTATGTTTTCTTCTAGAAGTTTTATGGTTTCAGGTCTTACAAACAAGTCTCTAATCCATTTTGTGTTGATTTTTGTGCATGGTGTAAGACAATGGTCTACTTTCATTCTTTTGCATGTGACTGTCCAGTTTTCCCAACACCATTTATTGAAGAGACTCTCCTTTCTCCATTGTATGCTCTTGGCTCCCTTGTTGAAAATTAGCTGTCCATACATGTGTGGGTTTGTTTCTGGGCTCCAGATTCTGTTCCATTGATCTGTGTGTCTGTTTTTGTGCACGTACCATGCTGTTTGGTTACTATAGCTTTGTAGTATATTTTGAAATCAGGGAATGTGATACCTCCAGCTTTGTTTTTTCCTTGGGATCCCTTTGGCTATTTGGGGTCTTTCGTTGTTCCATATAAATTTAAGGATTCTTTGTTCTATTTCTGTGAAAAATGTCCTTGGAACTTTGATAGGAATTGCATTGAATCTATAGATTGCTTTAGTAAGTATGGACATTATAACTATGTTACTTCTTCCAATCCAAGAGCATGGAATATCTTTCCATTTCTTTGTGTCTTCTTCAATTTCTTTCAATAGTGTTTTATAGTCTTTAGTGTACAGATCTTTCAGCTCTTTGGTTAAGTTTATTCCTAGGTATTTTATTCTTTTTATTGCAATTGTAAATGGGATTGTCTTCTTAATTTCTCTTTCTGCTACTTTGTTGTTAGTGTATAGAAACATAACTGATTTTTGTATATTGATTTTGTATCCTTTGGCTTGACTGTATTCATTTATTTGTAAAAGTTTTTTAGTGAATTCTTTAGGTTTTTCTATATAGAAAATCATATCGTCTGCAAATAGTGACAGTTTCACTTCTTCTTTTCTAATGTAGATCCCTTTTATTTCATTTTCTTGCCTGATTGCTCTGGCTAGGACTTCCAATACTATGTTAAATAAGGGTGGTGAAAGTGAGCATCCTTGTCTGCTTCCTGTTCTTAGAGAGATAGCTTTCAATTTTTCTCTATTGAGGATGATATTAGATGTGTTTTTTGTCATATATGGCCTTTATTATATTATTTTCCTTCTATACCCATTTTATTTAGAGTTTTTATCCTAAATGGATGCAGTATCTTGTCAAATGCTTTTTCTGCATCTATTGAGACGATCATGTGATTTTTATTTATCATCTTGTTAATGTGGTATATCACATTGATTGATTTGTAGGTGTTGAACCATCCCTGCATTCCTGGAATCAAACCCTCTCGATCATGGTTTATGAACTTTTTAATGTATTGTTGTATTCTATTTGCTGATATTTTGTTGAGGATTTTTGCTTTGATGTGCATCAGTGATATTGGTCTGTAATTTTCTTTTTTCGTGTTGTCCCTGTCTGGTTTTAGTATCAGGATAATGTTGGCTTTGATGAACGAGTTAGGAAGCCTCCCCTCTTCTTCAATTTGTGGAAGAGTTTAAGAAGGATGGGTATTCAGTCTTCTTTGAACATTTGGTAGAATTCACCAGGGAAGCTGTCTGCTCCTGGACTTTCATTTTTGGGGAGGTTTTTGATTACTGTTTCAATCTCCTTACTGGTGATTGGTCTATTCAAATTCTCTACTTCTTCTTGATCCAGTTTTGAAAGGTTGTATGATTCTAAGAATTTATACATTTCTTTTAGATTATCTAATTTGTTGGCGTATAGCTTTTCATAGTATTCTCCCATAATCTTTTGTATTTCTGAGGTGTCCATTGAATTTCTCCTCTTTAATTTCTGATTTTATTTGAGCCTTCTCTCTTTTTTTCTTCGTGAGTCTAGCTGAAGGTTGGTCAATTTTGTTTATCTTTTCGAAGAACCAGCTCTTGGTTTCATTGATTTTTTCTTCTGTTTTATAGTCTCTATTTCATTTATTTCTGTTCTGATTTTTATTATTTCCTTCCTTCTACTGATTTGGGGTTTTGTTTGTTCTTCTTTTTCCAGTTCCATTAGGTGCAGTGTTAGATTTGGGGGGGGGGGATTTTTCTTGTTTGTTGAGGTAGGTGTGAATTGCTATAAACTTTCCTCTTAGAACCGCTTTTGCTGTATCCCATAGATTTGGGCATGTCGCAATTTCATTTTCATTTGTCTTCAGGTAATTTTTTATTTCTCCTTTCATTTCTCATTGACCCAATTGTTGTTTAGTAGCATTTTCTTTAATCTCATATTTGTGGCTTATCTGATTTCCTTCCTGTAGTTGATTTCTAGTTTCATACCTTTGTGGTTGGAAAAGATGCTTGGTATTATTTCAATCTTCTTTAATTTATTGAGACTTGCTTTGTGGCCTAATATGTGATCTATCCTGGAGCATCTTCCATGTGCATTTGAAAAGAATGAGTATTCTTTGGTTTTTGGAAGGAATGTTCTGTATATATCTACCAAGTCCATCTGGTCTAATGTGTCATTTAAGGTCAGTGTTTCTTACTGATCTTCTGTTTGCATGATCTATCCACTGGTGTAAGTGGAGTGCTGAAGTCCCCTACTATTATTGTGTTGCTGTCTATTTCTCCTTTAAGTCTCTTAATAATTGCTTCATATATTTAGTTGCTCCTATGTTGGGTGCATAGATATTTATAAGTGTTATATCCTCTTGTTGGATTGTTCCCTTTATCATTATATAGTGCCCTTCTTTGTCTCCTGTTACAGTTTTTGTTTTAAAGTCTATTTTGTCTGAGGTTAAGTGTTGCTACTCCAGCTTTCTTTTCTTTGCCATTTGCATGGAATAACTTTTTCCACCCTTTCACTTTCAGTTTGTGAGTGTCCTTTGGTCTGAAGTGTGCCTCTTGTATGCAGCATATATATGGGTCTTGTTTTTTATCCAATCAGCCACCTTATGCTTTTTGATTGGAACATTTAGTCCATTGACATTTAAAGCAGCTATTGATAACTATGTATTTATTGCCATTTTGTTCCTTTTTTTTTCTGAGTGTTTTAGTAGTTCTTCTCTGTTTCTTTGTTCTGCTCTTGCTCTCTTCTTTTGTGGTTTGATGGCTTTCTTCAGTGATATGCTTGATTTCTTTCCTCTTACTTATTCGTGTATTTATTATAGGTTTCTGGTTTGTGATTACATGAGGTTCCTATACAATATTCTACATATATAGCAACCTATATTGAGTTGATAGTCTCCTTAGCTAGACCTCTGTCTAAAAGCTCTACTCTTTTACTCCCGTCCTCCCACATTTTATGTTTTTGAAATCATATCTAACCTCTTGTTTTGTGTGTGTCTTTCCATTACCCTCTTACCATTGAAATAAATAGTTTTAGTACTTTGGTCTTTTAACCTTCATATTATGTTCATAGGTGTTTGATCTGCTACCTTGACTATATTTTTGCCTTTACTAGTGGTTCTATTGCTTGGTTGTTTTTTGTTTGTGTGTTTGTTTGTTTTGATAATTTTCTTATCCTTATTTTTGGTCTTCTCTGTCCCACTTAACTAAGTCCCTTCAGCATTTCTTGTAGAACTGGTTTCTTGGTGATAAGCTCCTCTAATTTTTGCTTGTCTGGGAAGCTTTTTATCTCTCCATCCATTCTGAACGATAACCTTGCTAGATAGAGTATTTCTGGCTGCAGGTTTTGTCCTTTCAGCTCTTTAAACATGTGATGCCACTCTCTTCTAACCTGAAGGGTTTTGGCTGAGAAGTCTGGCGATAGCCTTATGGGCTTTCCTTTGTATGTCACTTGTTGCCTTTCTCTTGCTGCTTTTTGGATTCTCTCTTTATCTTTAATTCTGGACATTTTAATCATAATGTGTCTTGGCGTGGGCCTCTTTGGCTTTATCTTGTTTGGTGCTCTGTGTTCTTCCTCTACTTGGATGTCTGTTTCCTTCCTTAGATTAGGAGAGTTTTCAGCTATTATTTCTTCAAATAGATTCTCTGCCCCTTTCTCTCTCTCTTCTCCTTCTGCGATACCTATAATATGAATGTTAGTGCACTTGATGTTTTCCCAGAGGTTCCTTAGACTGTTCTCATTCTTTTAAATTCTTTTTTCTTTTATCTGTTCAGCTTGGGTGATTCCCTCTAGTCTTTCATCCAGCTCACTGATCTATTCCTCTGTATCATCTACTCTGCTATTGAGTCCCTCTAGTGAATTTTTCATTTCTAGTATTGTATTCTTCATTTCTGATCGGTTCTTTTTATATTTTCCAATTCTCTGCTGACATTCTGTGTTCATCCAGTCGTCTCCCAATATCAGTGAGCATCCTTATGAGTTTTTGTTTTAACTCTTTGTCAGGTAGGTTGCTTATTTCTGTTTCATTTACTTCTTTTTCTGGGGTTTTGGTCCTGTTCCTGTGCTTGGAATGTATCCCTTTGCCTCCTCATTATGCCTCTTTCTCTGTGCTTATATCTATGTATTAGGTGAGTCAGCTATGTCTCCTGATCTTAGAGAAGTGGGCTTTTCTAAGAGATGCCTTTTGTGGCCCAGCAGTGTGCTTCCCTCTCATCACTAGTCCAAATGATCCAGGAATGACCCCTGTGTGGGTTACTCGTCTCCTTCTGCTGTGGCAGGGTTGCTCTTTCTGCAGGTACCCAGGGAGTCTAGTGTTTCCCTCCCTGGCTGGTTGAAAAACTATAGATTTTCTTATCTTTCAATATTGTTATATTTGTCAAGGCAGGAAGATGTAACATATGATATAGTGGTTTGCTAGCTTGATAAATAACTGAAATATTTAGACATACGATGGGTTTCCATTTGTACACTTGCTCCAAGCCCACCAATGCTGGAGGCTGGCCTCATAGCACCCCTAACTCCGACTGACCATTTTGAAAATGTCACTATTGTCCTCAGAGAGCCCAGACACATCCCATGGTTGGACTAAAATGAAGAACCTCCACTGCTGAAAAAACAAGTCAAAGCAAATGTCCTCTCAGAGGACTCCCATAGGGCCCCCACCTTAGAGGAAGTCCAAGCCATCCAGTTTCAGCAGAGGCCTTCCATTTGGGCTCAGGGCTGCTCTGGCCAGTCACCTGTAAGAGGGAGTAAACAGACAGTAGTTGTCACAAGTTTTGAGGGACTATATTGACTTATTTTTCTCCCTCTGTCTGACTTTCTGGGATTACTTCCCCAATAAAAACCACTGGACTTAAAATCTTACCTCCAGGTCTATTTCTGAGGGATCCCAGCTTAACACAACCTACAGGACTTGGCATAGTGCCTGGCGCATAGTATGGCTTTAACAGGCATTTGCTGAAGCAATTAACATATGTTGCCAACGAAAACCTATCCCAATCTTAGCTTTTTCACCCAACTTGAAGTTTCTCAGAAGGAAAGTGATTAGATTTACTTTTACCTCATCTTGATTCTCTATGCATCTACTAGCATGAAAGTTCTATTGGAAAGCATACTGCCATTCAAAAAAAAGCAAATTTGGGTTCCAGACTGGACCACCCTCATTTGTTGACCCATTTGAGGTATGCCATTCTCCTACCTCTCTGATGCTTCAAATGCTCATTTTGCAATTAAAGTCTCAACAAGGACATATTTGGGAGAAGTAGCAGGATGATGTAACGTCATATTAAGAAGTAAATTATTAACATAGAGCCTTTTAAAGAGCACTTCTGACAAGGATCTAGAAAGTGGAATTCCTGAAGAAAGAGGAGCTGTTGGTTGGGACGCCAAAGGCACAAGTCCTCTAGTCCCTAAATCTGCCCCGGGGACGTGACTGCTGTAACATACCCTCGTCCGTCGGTTGTGAGGTCTTCCGGAGACAGGACCAAGGTGCGCGTGGGATCCCCCTACTTTCTCGGCCTTATAAGCAGTGGGTGGAAGCACGCTGGGGAGCTCTGGGGCACGCCTGCGTCGTGGCTTTGGCGTCTTGCCCACGTCTTTGCCGGTGCTGGAACACCGTGTGACTCACGGCCCGTTACTTTGGTTTCTAAGTTAACCTCTTCGCAGGCCTCCTACAGCGTTCAGTCAGCCAGGCCTGCCGTCCACGGGGCCGATTTCAAGGCGCTCACTCCGAGGGAGATGGAACGACCACTTTCTTTTTTTTCCGGTAATTTCACAAAGTGAACCTCTTTACTGAAGCATTGGAAGTTTTTTTATTCACTCACTAGTCATCCCAGAGCCAAAATGGTAAATTAAATATTTCAAGGCAGTATTTGATTCATCAGTCACGCCGCCTCCTCCCTCGTTTCCCAACACTTCGCACCAGATACAGAAATCACAGGTTGTGTCCAAACCCCCGTCTCGGTGCGCTCGCCGCGGGCCGCCTGGGACGCGGGGCTCGACGAGGCGGCGGAGCGCGGCAGGCTCCGCGGGCGCGGGCTCCGGGACAGGAGCGCCCTGGCCCGCCGCGGGGTCGCGGCGCCCGCCAACTTCGCTCCGCCCGCAGCCGTTCCAGCCTGCCGCTCGCCTGGCTCGGCTTTCCCGAGCTGCCGGGGGCGCGGGCTCTGCGACTCGGAGGCACGCCGCCCGGCGCGGCGCGGCGCGGCAGGGACGCAGCCGGCTCGCCACGCCCGCGGGGCCGCAGGCCTCGGGGCCGCCGCCGTTCTCACAAACTCCTCGCGGCGGGCGCCCCTGGACAAACTTTGGTCGAGGCGCAGCCCTTGCACGGCAGGTCCCCGAAGCCAGCGCCAACAGAGGCCGCGCGCAGTTGGGGCGAGCCGGGGGCGGGGTCTGCTCGCCGCTGCTCCCCGCGCGGGGACGCCGCACCGGTGGCGGCGGCGGTGGCCGCGGGCGGCCCCCGAGTCCCCCAGAGGCCGGC